>NW_012115466.1:3565999-3613669 GCF_000951035.1 Colobus angolensis palliatus
TCATAATACTTTCTTTTTTTTTCCGAGAAGGAGTTTTGCTCTTGTTGCCCAGGCTGGAGTGCAATGGCGCAATCTCGGCTCACTGCAACCTCCACCTCCCGGGTTCAAGCTATTCTCCTGCCTCATCCTTCCAAGTAGCTGGGATTACAGGCATGTGCCACCACGCCTAGCTAATTTTGTATTTTTAGTAGAGGCAGGGTTTCTCCATGTTTGCCAGGTTAGTCTCGAACTCCCAGCCTCAGGTGATCCGCCCTCCTCGGCCTCCCAAAGTGCTGGGATTACAGGCATGAGCCACTGCACCCGGCCAAAAATACTCCTTAAATGAAAGAATGGCTTATTTGCACAATTTATCATATCCTTTCATCCTTTCTTTTGATCTAATGACTAAAATTCATGTAACATCATCATATTATTTTCTATTTTAAAGTAAAATGTTTTGTTTTTAATTACTGTAAGTACAAAGTAGTTGCATATATTTATGGTGTACATCAGATATTTTGGTACAGGCATGCAATCTATAATAATCACATCAGGGTAAATGGGCTATCTATCATCTCAAGATATATCCTTTATGTTACAACCAATCCAGTTTCTTACCTTTTAGTTATCTTTAAATGTTAAATAAATTATTGTTTAGTATAGTCACACTTTTGTGCTATCAAAAACTAGATCTTACTCATTCTACCTATTTCTTGCACCCATTAACTATCCCCACATCCCCTCTGCCCCTCAATACTCTTGCCAGTCTCTGATAACTATCATTCTACTGTCTCTCTCTCTCTGAGTTCAATTAATTGTTAGCTCCCACAAATAAGTGAGAACATGCAAACTTTATATTTCTGTGCCTAGCTTATTTTATGTAACATCATTACCTCTTGTTCTATTCATGTTTTTGCAAATGAGATTCAAATGGCTGTACAGTGCATATATAGTATGCCTATGTACCAACTTTTCTTTATCCATCCCTCTGTTCCTAGACACTTACGTTACTTCCAAATCTTGGCTATTGTGAATAGTACTGCAGTAAACACGAAAGTGGATATATCTCTTCCATATACTTATTTCCTTGCTTTTGGGCATATACCTAGGAGTGAGATTGCCACATCATGTGGTAGCTCTATTTCCTTTTTTTGAAGAACTTCCAAACTGTTCTCCATACTTGTACTAATTTACATTCCCACCATCAGTACAGGAGTGTTCCCTTTTCTCTATATCCTGACCAGAGTTTGTTACTGCCTGTCGTTTGAGTAAATTCATTTTAACTTGGGGGAGATGATATCTCATTGCAGTTTTGGTTTGCACTTCTTTGATATCAATGATGTTGAACACCATTTCATATACTTGTTTGCCATTTGTATGCTTTCTTTTGAGAAAAGAATATTCAGAACTTTTGCTCACTTTCAACTGGATAATTATATATTTTTTTTCCTATACAGTTGTTTGAACTCCTTATACATTCTGGTTTTAACCCATTGTCAGATGGATAGTTTGCAAATATTTTCTCTGATTCTATGGGTTGTCTGTTCACTTTACTGATTGTTTCCTTTGCTGGCAAAAGCTTTTGAACTTGATGTGATCTCATTTGTCCATTTTTGCTTTGGTTTCCTGTGCTTGTGGGATATTACTCAAGAAATTTTTGCCCACTCCAATGTCCTGGAGAGTTACACTAATTTTTCTTCTTTTACTAGTTTCTTACTTTGATGTCTTAGATTTCAGTCTTTAATCTATTTTATTTGATCTTTGAGTATTACGAGAGACAGAGGTAAGAGTTTCATTCTTCTTCATATGGATGTCTAGGTTTCCCAGCACCATTTACTGAACAGACTGTCCTTTCCCCCAGTGTATGTTCCTGGCACCTTTGTCAGAAATGAGTTCACTTTCACTGTAGCCTAAAGATGTTCTTTCTGGATTCTCTATTCTGTTCCACTGGTCTATGTGTCTGTTTTTATGCCAGTACCATGCTATTTTGGTTAATCTAGCTCTGTAGTATAATATGAAGTCAGGTAATGTGATTCCTTCAGTTTTGTTCTTTTTGCTCAGAGCAGTTTTGGCTATCGGGAACTTTTGTGGTTCCATATAAATTTTAGAATTATTTTTTCTATTTCTGTGAAGAATGTTATTGATATTTTGATAGTGATTACATTGAATCTGTAGATTGTTTTGGGTAGTTTGGACATTTTAACAATATTGATATTCCCAATCCATGAATATGGAGTCCCTTATCATTTTTTATGTCCTCTTCAATTTTTTTCATTAGTGTTTTACAGATTTGTTGTAGAGATTGTTTACTTTTTATTTTATTTTTATTTTTTGAGATGGAGTCTGGCTCTGTCACCAGGAGTGCAGTGGCGCTATATTGGCTCACTGCAACCTCCACCTCCTGGGTTCAAGCTATTCTCCTGCCTCTGCCTCCAGAGTAGCTGGGACTACAGGCACACCACCATATCCAGCTATTTTTTTTGTATTTTTAGTAGAGACTGGGTTTGACCATGTTGGCCAGGATGGTCTTGATCTCTTGACCTCGTGATCTGCCTGCCTCGGCCTCCCAAAGTACTGGTATTACAAGCGTGAGCCACCATGCCGGACCTGTTTACTTATTTAGTTAATTTTATTCCTAGACACTTAATTTTATTTTTAGCTATTGTAAATTGAACTACATTCTTGATTTTTTTTTTAAGTTGTTTGCTGTTGGCATATAGACATGCTATTCATTTTAGTACATTGATTTTGTATTCTACAACTTTACTGAATTTGCTTATCATTTCTAACAATTTTTTGGTAGAGTCCTTAGGTTTTTCTAAATGTAATATTATTTGCAAACGAGGATAATTTGACTTTTTCCTCTCCAATCTGGAAGCATTTTCTTTCTTTCTCGTCTGATTGCTCTAGCTAGGACTTTCAGTACAACGTTAAATAACAGTAGTAAAGGAGGCATCCTTGTTTTGTTCCAGATTTAGGGAAAGGCTTGCAGTTTGTTCCTATTCAATAGGATACTAGCTGTGGGTCTGTTGAATATGGCTTTTATTGTGTTGAGGTATATTCCCTTTATATCCAGTTTGTTGAACGTTTGCATCATCATGTGATGTTAAATTCTATAACATGCTCTTTCAACATCAAAATGATCTTATGAATTTCGTCCTTCATTCTATTGGCATGATATTTCACAATGAGTGACTTGTGTATGCTGAACCATACTTGCATCCCTCAGATAAATCCCACTTGGTCATGATGAATGATCTTTTTAATATGTTGTTGAATTTGGTTTGCTAGTGTTTTCTTGAGGATTTTGGCATCAATATTCATCAGTGGCATACGCCTGTGGCTTTCTTTGTTTTATTTGTCTTTGTCTGGTTTTGATATCAAGGTAATACTTGCCTCATAGAATCAGTTTGGAAGTACTCCCTCCTCCTCTATTTTTTAGAATAATTTGAGAAGGATTTGAGAAGGATTGGGATTAGTTCTTCAAATGTTTGGTAAAATTCAGCAGTGAAGCAATCAGGTCCTCAGCTTTTATTTGCTGGGAAACTTCATATTACAGCTTCAATCTCATTACTTGTTAGTGATCTGCTCAGGTTTTAGATTTCTTCATGGTTAAGTCTTGGTAGATTGTATGTGTCTAGAAATTTAACCATTTCTTCTAGGTTTTCCAGGTTATTGGTAAATGTTAATAGTTGATCATAGTAGCCTCTAATGATACTTTGAATTTCTGTAGTATCAGCTTTAATGTCCCCTTTTTCATCATTTTTATTTAGAGTTTTTCCTGTTTTATTCTTAGTCTGGCTAAATGTCAATTTTATCTTTTCAAAAAAACTACGTTTTCTTTCATTTTTTATGTTATTTTCTTCATTTTAATTTCACTTTTTTTCTGCTCTGATATTTATATATTTTCTTCTACTAAATTTGTGTTTTGTTTGCTATTGGTTTTCTAGTTCTCTCAGATGCATCATTAGGTTGTTGATCTGAAGTTTTCTACTTTTTCAATATAGGATCTTATAGCTATATATTTCTCTCGTAATAATGGTTTTGCTGTACCCCATAGGTTACGGTATGCGGTGCTTCCCTTATCACTTCTTTCAAGAAATTTTTCAATTTCCTTCCTAATTTCTTCATTGACCAACTGGTCATTCAGGAGCATATTGTTTAATTTCCATGTTTTTGTATAGTTTCCAAAACACCTCTTGTTATTGATATCTAGTTTTATTCTGTTGTAGTCAGAGAAGATGCGTGATATAATTTTTTTAATTTTTGAAACTTTTCTGCCCTAACATATGGTCTATCCTTGAGAATGATCCATGTACAGATCAGAAAAATGTTTACTCTACAGCCATTGGATGAAATGTTCTGGAAATACGGATTAGTCCATTTGATAGTACAGGTTAAGTCTGATGTTTCTTTGTCAATTTTCTGTCTAGAAGATCTGTCCTATGCTGAAAATGGGATGTTGAAGTCTCCAGTTATTATTATATTGGAATTTCTCTCTTTAGCTTTAATAATATTTGCTTTATATATCTGAGTGCTTCAGTGTTGAGTGCATATATATCTTCAATTGCTATATCCTCTTGCTAAATTGACCCCTTTATGATTATATAATAATCTACTTTGTCTCTTTTTACAGATTTTGTCTCTAAATTCATTTTGTCTGATACAAGTATAGCTATTCCTCCTCTTTTTAGGTTTCCATTTGCATGGAATATTTTCTTCCATCCCTTTATTTTCAGTCTATGTGTGTCTTTATAGGTGAAGTGTGTGTTCTTGTAGTCAACAGATAATTGGGTCTTGGTGTTTTGTTTTGTTTTGTTTATTTTAATCCAATCCGCCACTCTGTGTCTTTTCATTGGAGAATTTAGTCCATTTGCATTCAACGTTCTTATTAATAAGTAAGGACTTATCCTTGCCATTTTGTTGTTTTTTGGTTGTTTTGTGGTCTTCTCTTCATTCTTTCATTCTTTCCTGTGTTCCTTTAGTCAATGTAATTTTCTCTGGTGATATGTTTTTTAATTTCTTGCTTTTTTATGTTTTGTATATCAGTTGTATGTTTTTTGGTTTGAGGTTACCATGAGGTTTGCAAATATTATAATCCATTATTTAAACTGGCAACTTAAAACTAATTGCATAAACAAGCAAACTAACAAAAAAAAGCAGAGAAAGCTAATAAAAACTCTACACTTTAACTTCATCCCTCTACTTGTTAACTTTTTAATCTATTTGTATCTTATTATATTACAGTCTATGTCTTGAAAACTTGTTGTAGTTACTATTATTGATTGGTTTGTCATTTAGTTTTCCTACTTAAAATATGAGTAGTTTACATGCCACAATTACAGCATTATAATTCTGTGGTTTTTTTGTGTACTTACTAGTATTTACCAGTGAGTTTTGTACCTTCAAGTGCCTTCTGAATGTTCATTATTGTCCTTTTGAATTGGAGAACTCCCTTTAGCATTTTTTATAGGACAGGTCTGGTGTTGATAAAATCCCTTAGCATTTGCTTGCCTGGAAAAGTCTTTAGTTCTTCATGTTTAAAGAATATTTTCACTGGATATACTATTTAAGTAAAAGTTTTATTTACTTCAGCACTCTTCCTGGCCTGTGAAATTTCTACTAAAAAGTCTGCTGCCAGACATTTTGGAGCACCATTGTATACTTCTTTCTCTCGTCTTGCTGCTTTTAGGATCCTTTATCTATGACCTTTGAATATTTGATTAGTAAATGTCTTGAAGTAGTTGCTTTGAGTAAAATCTACTTGTTATTCTATAATCTTTCATACTTGAGTACTGATATATTTCTCTAGGTCTGGGAATTTTGCTGTTTTTACTACTTTGAATAAACTTTTTACGCCCCCCCGCACCCCCTGTCCCCCATCTCCTCTTTAAGGCCAATAACTCTTAGATTTGCCCTTTTGAGACTACTTTCTAGATCCTGTAGGCACACTTCATTTTTTTTTGTTTTTTCCTTTGTCTCCCCTAACTTTATATTTTCAAATAGCTTGTCTTCAAACTCACTAATTCTGTCTTCTGCTGGATCAATCATGCTATATGCATTATTCGGTATGTCAACTGCATTTTTCAACTGCAAAATTTCTGCTTGCTTCTTTTAAATTATTTCAATCTCTTTGTTAAGTGTATTTGATAGGATACTGATTTTCTTCTCTGTGTTATCTTAAATGTCTTTGAGTTTCCTCAAAACAGATATTTTGAATTCTCGGTCTGAAAAGTCACATATCTCTGTCTCTCTCAAATTAGTTCCTGGTGCCTTAAATCATTCTTTGAGTGAAGTCATGTTTTCAGATGGTCTAGAGGCTTGTGGATGTCCATTAGTGTCCAAGCATCAAACAGTAAGGTATTCATTAGTATTATAGTCTTCACAGTCTGGACTTGAAGGTCCAGATGGTCTAGAGGCTTGTGGATGTCCATTAGTGTCCAAGCATCAAACAGTAAGGTATTCATTAGTATTATAGTCTTCACAGTCTGGACTTGGCTGCACCCATCCTTTTTGGAAAGGCTTTCCAGGTATTCTAAGGGTCTTGAGTACTGTATTCTAAGTTTTTGGCCACTGCCATCAGATCTGCATTAGGGGCCACCACAAGCCTAGTAATGCTGTAGCTCTTGCAGACTTATAGTACTACCTTGGTGGTCTTGGATAAACTGCAGAAGAATACCCTGGATTACGTGCCAGAAACTCTTGTTTTCTTCTGTTACTTTCTCCCAAACAAACAGTCTCTGTGCTGAGAAGCCTGAAGCTGGGGGGAGGGGTGAAACAAGCAACCTGTGGCCACCACAACTGGGACTGCACTGCGTCAGATCTGAAGTCAGCGTGTTATTGGGTTTCACCAAGGCCTGTGATAAGCACTGCCTGGCTATCACCTAAGTTCTTTCAAAGACCTAGGGCTCTATAATCAGCAGATGGCAAAGCCAGCTAGGCTTGTGTCCTTCCCTTCATTGTGTCAAATTCCCTACAGCCTACATGAGTGCAGAGATGCTATCCAGAAGCCATGGTCAGTGGTTGGAAACCTCAAGAAACTCCCTAATGCTCTATCTACTGCAGCTGAGCTACCCCCCAAGCCACAAGGCAAAGTCCTTCCCACACTCTTCTCTTTTGTGACTGAGCTGGTATCCAAGTTGCAAGAAAAAGTCCTCTTCATTCTTCCCTCTTCTCTCCAGGCAGAGGGAAGGTGTCTCTCCTAGAGCTGTGGGCTGTGTTGCCTTTGTCTGGGGGTGAGTTGGTACAAGCACTCTCCCCATGGCCACCATTGCTACAGGTGTGTGGTGAGTACTGCCTGGCTACCACTGATGTTCACACAGGGTACAAGAGCTCTTCAGTAGCTTGTAGTGAATGCTGCTAGGCCTGGGGCACTGCCTTCAGGGCAGTTGGTCCCACCTCTGGCTCAGGGCAGGTCCAGAAATGCAATCAAAGAGCCAAGGCCTGGGATCGGGGACCCAATGAGTCCACTAGTTTTCTACTCCACTGTGGCCAAGCTGGTATCTAAGCTGTAAGACAAAGTCCTATTTACATTTCCCTCTGCTTTTCTAAAGTCTCTCCTTGTAGCCACAAACACTGGAAAAGTGCTAGGTCACACCTGAAGACAGCACTTCTCAGAGTCTCACTTAGGGATCATAGAGAGTATTTAGTCAGCAAATGATGAATGCTGTCAGAACTGGGTTCTTCCCTTTAAGATAGCAGGTGCCCTTCTGGCCCAGTGTGTGTCCAGAAATGTTGTCCAGGATCTAGGGCCAGGAATGGGGGTATCAGGTTTCTGATTGGAGTCCTATCCTTTTGTGACTGAGCTACTATTCAAGTTGCAAGACCAAGTCTTCTTTACTCTTCCCTCTCATCTGCAGGCAGAGGGAAGGTGCCTTTCTCAGAGCTGTGGGCTAGGCTGCCTTCGGTTGGGGGTGAGTTAGTGCAAGCACTCTCTTGGCCACCCCAGTTAGTGTCTCCTTAGGTCATGTGCCCCCCAAGTCTACTGGCTCCAAGCCCAACACAGCATCAGCACTTCCCCAGGAATTACAGCACTTGTCGCTTATACTACTTTTTGAGTTTATTTTGGACCCCAGAGCACTTTAGCTTATGGTAATGAGGCTTGCTGGGACTTAGGTTCCAATTGCTGGCATGGGTGATACCCCTCTGGCTGGATGCTGGTCTAATTGCTCCCTCCACAGGCATCAGTTGAGTTCTGCCCAGTGTTTCTTTCTGCCGTGACAGGGCACCACTGGGTTCCCAATGCAAAGTCTCACAATTAGTACAGTCTCCCTCCTCCAAGCACAGAGATTCTGTCTCCATTCAACACAGCCACTGTTGAGGCTGGGGAAGAAGGGTGGTGTCATCAATTCAAGATGCTCTTTCCCACCCTCTTCAGTGTATCTTTTAGCAATATGAAGTTATAACCAAGTACTGTGAGTGCTCACCTGATTTTTTAGTTCTTATGAAGGTATTGATTTGTATGTATAGTTACTGAATTTGGTGTTCCTGTGGAGAGGACAATCAGTGGAGGCTTCTATTTGGCTATCTTGCTCTTCCTTCTCCTTAGTTTCTAAGTAGCATGTCACTATGTAATTTTAAGTCTTTAGAGAAGCAATCTTGAACATGGCACAAAATATCCAAAAGCAAAGACTGTCATTGTAGTTTGGACTTCTGAATTTAAAATAAAATAAAGGAAATTAGATAATCTATAAAAATGACATTTATTTTCCATAAAATGGTGGTGAAGTAATTTGTAAAACTATAATTCTTTGGATAAAATCAAGAGTTCCTTTTGGAATTTTTGTTTTCAGATAAATGCCAAAACAAAACAAAAAAGTAAAAAAAAAAAAAAAAAAAAAAGATACTTAAAGTAGTGCAATTCTACATGGGAGTAAGCTTCATTGTGACAGGAGACACTGCAACACACTTGAGGAATGCAATAAGAAAATTCACAGATCAAAAGATTGTCGAAAGCAGTAGTCTTGACAGAACACTCAACATTGATGAGATTATCTAGCTTTTGGGAACTTGAATTTGAAAAGAAAACATATTTCCTTTCAAATGTTCAGGTAATTTCAAAAGTGAAAATTAAGTTAAAGGCTAAATATATATTGTAAATTACATAATCAAAGGTATATTTAAAACTACTAAGAAGAAACAAAATCAAGTTTCAACAACATTGTGAGAAACTGTCGAAGAAATTGCTAAAAAGTGTTTTTTAATTATGAACTCACTTTTTCTTACAAAATACGTAGTTATATTCTCAAGTTTCTAGTGTGTGTCAAAAATAAAAACGCATTTTGATATGAAGAAAAACACAATAGCAATTGATGAAGTCAAATGATATGCCTACAGCTAAAGACCATACTCTGAAGATTGGGTACCCTCAATTTTCATGCTTTTCAAAGATAATAATCATAATTGTTAGTACATATTTCAACAAACCATTTTTGACAACAAAGAGGTACTAAGAGATTATATCTTCCCCCTAAAGAAATTTCTATTCATAAGCAGGAATACAAAATATTTTATTGCAAATTAATATTTTGTAATATATTAATTTTTTAAATTATTACAAATTTCTCCTTAATACAGGGGCTATTTAGAAAAATGTTTTGTTACTTTGCTTTCACTGAAGTAGACACAATTTATTTTTTGGTGGTGTGCTGATTTTAAGTTAATAAATTCCAATATGTAAATATGAATTATCAAATATCTTTTTTGATTATATTTATTTAAAATTCTATATATTGTAAAGATCAAGACATACATTATATCAAAGAGACACCATACGTGTATGTTTATTGCAGAACAATTCACAATTGCAAAGATATGGAATCAACGTAAGTGTCCATCAATTGATGAATAGATAATGAAAATGTGGTATATATATATATACACCATGGAAAACTACTGAGCCATAAACAGAATAAAATAATGCGTTTGCAGCAACTTGGATGGAACTGGAGACCAATATCCTAAGTGAAGTCACTCAGGTAGGAAAAACTGAACACCACATATTCTCACTTACAAGTGGGAGCTGAGCTATGGGTACACAAAGGCATACACAGTAGTATAATGGACATTGGTGACTCTTAAGTGGGAAGGGTGAGAAAGGGGTGAGGAATGAAAGATTAACTATTGGGTACAATGGATACTATTCAGGTGACAGGTACATGAAAAGCCCAGACTTCACCAGAATACAACTCACCCATGTAACCAAAACTACTTGTACCCTTGAAGCTATTGATACGAAACATGCATTATAAATATTAGATAATTTACAAAATAGGAGAATGTTGATTGTGTGTACTTAGGTGGCATACACACTTTTGCAAAGCTGAAAAATGTGAGCATATCACGAGAGTTCATAATGTGTTAAAGTTTCTTTTCCTTTTTGTTGTTAGTTTGTTCCTCTAACCATCTGATTTGTATCAATGAGCCAATCTATAAACTTCATCTTTTTCTCTGTTGTGGTAAAATTAGATGTATTTATTTTTAAATTTATACATTTACTCATTTTATGGACCTATTTTGTATATGTTTTTAATAGGATCCTAATATACGGTTTTCTGCCTTTTGATTTTCTTACACAAAAATGCCACATGGAAGTCTCCTATATCAATAATCAAGGCTATATCTCCTATTTCTGTGGCTATGTAATGTTAAATTGTGTAGTGTATTCATTATTCTGTCACCCACTTCCATCAATACATTTACTATGTTTCCAAACTTTTGTCATTAAAAACACTGCCACAATAACCATCAGTATACATATATAATACATGTACTTCCTGCTTTTTCTCTGTGTGATAGAGTTCCTAAGGTACAATTATGAGACACAAGTTTATGTATTTTTTATTTTAATAATTACTTTCAGAATGCTTTCTCAATAATTGTTAAAATTCACATTTCTAACACTGCTCTGTGAGAGTCTACTTTTCCCATCTTTTGATTACACATGCTATTCTGTCTTCTTGGAATACCTGCCACCAGATAGTCATGTGACATGAACCTCACTTCATTCAGATTTCTACTAAAATGTCCCCTCATCTGTGAGACCTTCCCTTGGCAATTTATCATAAATATCCATTCATCCCTCCAATAATTCTCTATCACCTTGCTTTATTTTTCATAGCATGAAATAATGACCTGACAGTTTATTAGTTAAATATGTGTTTATACATGTATTGTCTGTATTCAAGTCTACATCTGCTTGTACCTCATATAAGAGAGAATTCTGTCTCAAGTAAAGACATAAGGGAGTTCATTCAGACCTGGTCCTTGATCATGGATTCTCTGAGTCCTTTTATTTTGTTCCTTTATCTCATGGTTCTGGAAAGCTGTATAAATGCTAGAGTAGTGATGGCAACAGTGGCCCAACTGGAGCAGCTGCTACAAAGACACCAGCTGCAGCAGGGAGGCACAGCCAGGGCAGTATACTCCACGGAGCAGGCAGAAGTTCCACCCTCCCAGGTATAGCTGTAGCCGCCCAAGCCGTGACTCTGAACCCAGGCATCTCTGCACTCTCAAGGCCCAGGAAGCCTGGCCCGCTGACCCACAGACTCAGAAGTGCCTGCTCCCACTGCCTGGCCTCTCCCTGCCCCCAGCACCCACTCCAATCTTGGAGAAAAGTTGAGACTGAGCTCAGGTACTATTCCAACCTGGCAGGGTGTGTGCAGGCTCGAGGCAGTGCTGATATGGCAGCCCCCTGTCACCCAGGCACCCTCCAGACTTTGGACACTGACAAGCATGGGAGGGAAGCCAAGGGGGATGCTAAGTGCAGCCCAGCACAGGCCTCCAGGGGCCCCTCCACACAGTCTGAGTGACAGCAGGAGGCATACAGGCTCCTGGCTGGAAAGGGGTGGATCCCTGGTGAAGCCCCACCTTCAAGTCAGGGATGGCCTGAAGCTGGGGGCCAGGCTAATGGACCAGAATAAGAACTCATGGTGCTGTTTTCAGTTCTGCCATGGCCACCCATGAACCAATCAGCATGTACTTCCTCCTCTCTGAAGTCCATAAAAACCCTAGACTCAGCCAATCTCACATAGATGTTGGAACTACCAGCTATGGAAAGGAGCTACTTACTCCAGGGTGTCCTCTCTGCTGAGAGCTGAACACTCATCAGGATGACCTACCTACAGAGAGAAAGCTACTCACTATGGGCCTCCTCTCTGTTGACAGCCAAACATTTGTTGGGACAACCAGCCTACAGAGAGAAGATACCAACTGCAGGTCTCCTTTGAGCTGTTCTGTCATTCAGTAAAGCTCCTCCTCACCTTTCTCACCCTCCACTTGTCTGCATACCTCATTGTTCCTGGACGCAGGATGAGAACTCAGGACTCACTGAAAAGTAGGGTTAAAAGAGCAGTAACACAAATGAGGCTAAAACATGCCCCCTCCTCACAACATTGTGGGCTACAAGGAGAGAAGAGAGAATGAGAGAACACCTGTGGCCCTTTGAGGATCCCAGACCTAGGAGATCCCCAAGCCAGGGCTGTGACACCCTCTCACTGGGGATCTGTGATTCCTGCTGTCTCTCAGCTTCTGGGCACCACCACTTTCCCCAGTGCCAGTCATGGAAGCTCCTTGTGGTACACCTGGTCCAGCCACAGCCTTTCAGGGAAGCAGATCATGTGGTAGTGCCTGGAGCAGTCCACTTCACTGTAGCCAGCATGCCTAGCTATACAGAGTGGGCAGCGCACACACATACTTGCTCACACACCCCTCACTGCTCCACGCCTGGCTTGCCCTTGGCAGGTATGAGATTCAGGCCAGCAGCACAAGCCAAGACCAGCCTTCCAGCCGAGTAGGTGGAACGAGCTCGGTGGGCCTGAGTAAAAACTCAGACAAAGGTGCCACTGGCCAGAGGTTTCTACTGTTAAAGCAACACCCCAAGAATCCGTGACAGTAGCAATATTCAATAGAAATATAATGTGAGCCACAGATGTAACCCACATACATAATTTAATATTGGAGTCATCAGACATGGAATATAAAATATGTTTAACATGTTTCCAGAAATCATATATAAAAAGCGATTAAAATCTATATTGAATCAGTATAATTGCAAGAAGATCGAGCAGAAATTCTAAAATTACAGATAAAATAAATAAATTTTCAACTCCCTAAGTTTCCATACCAGTTTAAACATCATTGAAGAGGGAAACAGTGAACTAGAAAATATATAGAAATATAATATCCACAGTGTAGTTCACAGAGAAAGAAGGATATGGAATATGCAGAATAGAAGTTCAGAAATAAAGGGTGAAGAAGGAAAGTCAAATAAAGTTCTATTGGAATGACAGACAAGTGAGAGACAGACAATGTTGGAAGAGACAAGCAATAAGGATTTGTCAGAACTTATCAAATATACTAGTGCAAAGGTTTGGGAAGCTCAATGAAGTCTAACAGCCTAATTAAACAGAAATTAATATCTAGACACGGCACAGTAACAACAAAAAGAAAGATATTATCTGCAGAACAAAAAGAAAGATACTATGTTAAAACAGCCAAAGAGAAAAGTAGATAAACTTTAAATAAATGGCAGTTAAGGTAATAAATAACTGACTTCTCCAGAGCAACAAAAATTGACCAACATCTCTAATTTGCTAGGAGAAAATAACTGTCAACTTTGAATACATGACAAACAAATTTAAACTAAATATACAGAGGTATACAATAATAATCGATACAATCTACCAATGGAATATAACAACTGTAAACTTCTGTCAACTTACTAATATAATATAGCCCGCCAGTAATACCCCAATGGCAAATGAGCAAAACATTTTCACAGGGTTATCATACAAGAGGAATGTGTAATGAAAATGTACATAATGGAAAAGTACTGAAACGTTTCATTATTGAAATGTAAATAAAAATCAAATGGCATAAATGAAGAAGTGTGATTAAATCAAATACCGGTAATAACAAGAAACAATCATAACACTGCTGATGTGGAAATGCAAATTTGTACAACCACTTTGGAAAAAAATTGGCATCCTACATGTAAAGTTAACTTAATATAAGCATAAAGTATAACTGGGAAATTTAACACAGCCTTTGAACTGGTGATTTCAGGGAAAGCATATACCTTAGATAATTGTTACACCTGTTTACTAAGAAAAAGTTCTGCAAAGTGTGTTCTATAAACTTGCATTATCAGCGTCACTCAATAGCTGGTTAGAAATTCAAATTCTCAGGCCCAACTCCAGACCCAAATCAATATCTCCAGGAATCTGACTTTTACCAAGCTCTCTAAGTCATTCTTATGCAAGGTAGTGTGTGGAAAGCAGTAAGAGACATACAATTGATCCTCATTATTCATGGCTTGTGCTTGTGAATTTGCCTACTCACTAAAATTTTTTGTAACACCAAATGATGCTCTTTTGCCATTATCCACAGATGTGCGCATGTGCAGAGTAGCAAAAAATTCAAGTTGAACAATCCCAGTTGAGGCTGAACAAAGAGATGCTCTGCCTTCTGAGTTCAGCTCTCATATTATAAACAAGTGTTATTTTTGTAGTCTGTTTATTGCTCCATTTTTTGCATTTTTCTTTTTTTTCTTTTCTTTCCTTTTTGGTGATCTTGCTCTCTAAAATCGCCCCCGAGCATAGTGCTGAAGTGCTGTCTGGTATTTCTAGATGCAAGATGGCTCTGATATTCCTCATGGAGAAAATGCATGTTAGATAAGCTTCATTCAGGCATGAGTTATAATGCTATCGACCATGAGTTCAGTGTTAATGAATCAACAATATTCATTATTAATTAAGGACTCTTTAAGCAGAAACACACATTAAACAAGGTTATGGGTTGGCTGATATATAAAAATGTTGTGACTAGAAGTTTGCATGAAGTGAATGCTGTATTTCTTCTAGGCAAAATGATTTACTATTCACAGATTCAGTGTTCTCTTTGACTTCATAGAACATAACTATTGTGAACAGTAAGAATTGACTGTGTATAAGAATGTTCACAGAAGCACTATCTATATTAGAAACACAACATGAAAGAATACCAAATGTTATTGACAGAATAAAACTCAATGATGGTATATTCACATGATGAAACATAATACAGCTGTAAAAATTAACTACAGCTACAATGATATGAATGATATAGTAACATAATGTTGAGTGAAAAAACAAGTCCCAGAGGACATTTAATATAATGTTAAAGTCCAAAAGTATGCAAAACTAAACAATATATTGTTCAAGGACACAAACATATGTGTCAAATGAGGATGGTTAAAAGCAAGGAAATTATAAATGCCAAACTTGGATTAGAGTCACTGCAGAGCCAAAAGAAGGCAGATAGATATGATAGAGGTTTGTAAGCATTTACACAGATATAAGTTGGAAAGTGGGTACAGTGTTCAGGATATTATTAAAATATGCAAAAAAGAATGGATAGCTAGCTAGCCAAGAGGTATACATGATAAATGATAACTGTGTCATGAATCAATACTTTTGATGAATCTAATTATATATACCAGGGTATTTAAAAAAGTAACAGCAATGATATAATTATTAAATTCAGTTCATTATTCATTTTTATAAATGTTTCCTTATTCACTAACTACATGATAAAAATTTTTAAACAAACTTACAGAAATTTTATAACATTTTGTTTGGAAACTTGAGAATGATTAACTCTTGAGGTAAATGTTCCTTAATAAAGATCTTTGATGAAAGATAATGACCATAAATATATACTAATATCATTAAAGAACATTTATTTTGTGATGTGAAGTTTACACAACTCTTATACATATATTGTCTCATTTAAATCTATTCTCAGATGTTATTACTTATAGATGAAGAAAAATCTTTAAGGTATTACAAAAAAGTCAAAGTGCATAGTTGTAGGACTTCAGATTCCAAATCAAGTGTTCTTTCAATTATACAACTACAGTCGTTATAATCCCTAATATTTGTATATGTAAGTAATGGTTTACAAAGTATTTTGGAACACGTTGAATAGACACTTGATTTTATATGACCTAATAATATAAAGCTCACATAGAATTAATACTGGCTATGATAAAAACCAAAAACAAAATATGTAAATTGTTCATATAAAATGGTTGAACTAATTCCAAAGATTATCATTTTCCCATCCATTGACTAAAGCCTTACCACAGTGAAGCTGCCAATGTTCCCACACTTATACTTCCTGTTTTAAATATTTTTAAATCATCAAAGATTTCATTTAGCCATGAAACTTCAATCTAGTGAAGAGCACTTTGAGTGATCTTCGCAATTGGTCAATTACCAAGAGTGAACTTTCAATGGTAAGTGTTTCATATGTGGTGCAAATCTAAGATCAGCTTCAAAAAACTAAAGTGGCTATCAACTTGATCAAATAATTAGATAACAATTTTCTAGTTCATCATGAATCAGAATGCAAATCTATTGCTTTGAAGACACTCAGCATGACCAGACCACTATATTTGAATAAAAATAAAGGAAATTTTTATTTCTGCTTAAATTAAAACAAACAACGTAAAGAACTATCTACTATTTCCAATTTCTTCATTTTCTAGGAGGTTGTCTGTGGACCTTGGAATTTACTGTGCTAATATATTGTTCTCAGTAAAAGCCTCAAAAAATTGCCGAAAACATTGGAACACAAAATCAAACTCAGTAAACTTACTGAAAATATTTTTTCCTTCACTTAACATGGTTACACAATGTGTCAATTATCTAGTCACTTAGAATTCTCAGGAAGAAAGAAACAACTTTCTCTATAGAGAATCACTTGGCTTTCATAATACTCAGAGAATATTTGCATAATAACACTGCTACAGCTGCAAGGTTAAATCCATTAATTTATTGGGAACAGAACAGTCTGTTCTGGTTGGCTGTTGCAAAAATTGCTTTTTGCACTTGTCTTTTTTACCATCAAGTATTTGCTGTGAGCACACAATTACTGCAGCAAAGCCTATGTTGCCAAGCGAGGAACCTTATTTAACATGGAAAGGGGTGAACACTTCACTTTCTGAAAATGAAAAAAATTAATCTTGAAAAGCTTCCTAATTAGCATTTTCTCTTCACCAGTTGTTTCATAGGATAGAGGGTGGCAATTGGCAATTCAGATGAAAGTTAACTAGATGAACCCATTTCTGCAGCAGCTCTCAAGTGCAAATGTCAT
Source organism: Colobus angolensis palliatus (assembly GCF_000951035.1). Classification (NCBI taxonomy): domain Eukaryota; kingdom Metazoa; phylum Chordata; class Mammalia; order Primates; family Cercopithecidae; genus Colobus; species Colobus angolensis. The sequence continues at coordinate 3,583,115 of NW_012115466.1, forward strand.
CCCTAAATAGTCACATTTCAAAACTAAGAATAATCTCAAAGCTCCTTTAGGTGGTTTTTCCCCTAAACTGGTAAATTTAAAAGTAAAATAATTATTTCCAAAAGTTGCTAAAGGAACAAACCATCTCTTGAAGTTCATATTTATATACTTAATAATTACAATTTAATATAAAGCAAATATATATTTCTATTAATTCACAGCAGAAACCATTAAAACAAGAAAAGATTAGGTTAGACCAAAAGTTACATCACATCTTGAAAACTAGTGGCATTTAGTCAAGTATCAATAAGGCATATAACCTATAACTAAGGTGAGAAACATTTTCTTATCTAAGACGACTGAATGACAGAAAACAGAAGTTGAGAACACTCAATTTTAAAACAAAAGTAGAAAATGTATAAATTGTTTGACTGGTTTAAAAAAAAAATAAAGTCAGTTACAAGCCTAAATAACATATTTAAGCATTTCATGAAGGTCATTTAGATTCTGAGATGAGAAGAGAAAGTCAAAAAAAAAACATGCAAAGAGTAAAGGGAGAAAAGAAGTAAAAAGGCAGGGAAAATGATAATGTAAAAAATAGACTGTTTTCTCACCAACTTCGATAATTTACCTCTTCCCGCACTTGCTTTAGGCCCAATAAAAGGGTAGATAAGTTATTTAAATGGAATTGAGGTTTTCCACCAAAAGCCAAAATTCAACAAATATTTTCAGTATTATGCGGAAAACCCTTTCCAAACTACAGACTACATAAAGATAGGTGGGAAAAAAAAAAAGGGAAGAGTGGTTTAGAAATGGGATATCATCCCTTGAAACAAAGAAGCTCAGTTTCACAGTATTTGTAAGTTTTCAATACGTACAATGACAAGACATGTATGGCTTAGAATGGCTGTCCCCTCATATTTTAGATGTGCTGATACAGTTTGGATCTGTGTTCCCATTAAATCTCAGGTTAAAATGTAATCTACAGTGTTGGAAGTGGGGTCTGGTGGGAGGTGTTTGGATCATGGACGGTGTAGACCTCATGACTGGCTTAATGCTATCCCCTTGGTGATGAGTGAGTTCACATGACATTTGGTTGTTTAAAACTGTGTGGCACCTCATCCTCATTCTTTCTTCCTCCTAGTTTTGCCATATGACCTGTCTGCTCCTGCTTCTCCTTCCACTATGAGTAAAAGCTCCCTGAGACCTCCCCAGAACCCAAGCAGATGTCAGCACAATGCTTGTACAGCCTGCAAAGCTGTAAGTGAACTAAACTTCTTCTCTTCATAAACTGTCCAAATTAATGTATTTATAGCAATGCAAGAATTACCTAACACAGTCACCAATTTTTTATTTTTTATTAATATATAACATTTGTTCAAGTTTATGTGGTACATGTGATATTTTGATACATGCATACATTGTGTAATGATCAAATAAGGATATTTAGCATATCCATCACTTTCAGCATTTATCATTTCTTTGTGTTGGGGACATTTTAAGTCTTCTCCTCAAGCTATACTTTTAAGCATAGTAACCCTACTGTGCTAGCGAATGCTGTAACTTATTCCTTCTATCTGACTGTATCTGTGTACTTATTAACCAAGCTTTCTTCATACTCTAACCCCCCCCCAAACATACCCCCTTCCCAGCCTTTGGTAACTATCATTCCACTCTCTACCTCCATGAGATCAACTTTTAGTTCCTACATATGAGTGAGAATATGTAATATTTCCTTTTCTGTGCCTGGCTTATTTCACTTAACACAATGATCTCCATTTCCATCCATGTTGCTGCAAATCACAAGATTTCATTCTTTTATTTTATGGCTGAACAGTATTCCATTGTGTACTGATACCACATTATCTTTATCCATTCATTAAGCCTGCCAATTATCTATTATTACTTCAAGGCCCATAGCAAATATATTTCCATGTATGATGCTGCCCCAGATTCTCACAGGCTAAAATACATATTTCTCTAGATTCCTCAAGAATCTAGAACTAGAAATACCATTTGACCCAGCCATCCCATTACTGGGTATATACCCAAAGGATTATAAATCATGCCGCTATAAAGACACATGCACATATATGTTTATTGTGGCACTATTCACAATAGCAAAGACTTGAAACTAACCCAAATGTCCATCAATGACAGACTGGATTAAGAAAATGTGGCACATACACACCATGGAATACTATGCAGCCATAAAAAAGGATGAGTTCATGTCCTTTGTAGGGACATGGATGCAGCTGGAAACCATCATTCTGAGCAAACTATCACAAGAACAGAAAACCAAACATTGCATGTCTCACTCATAGGTGGGAATTGAACAATGACAACACTTGGACGCAGGAAGGGGAACATCACATACCAGGGCCTGTCGTGGGGTGGGGGTAGGGGAGAGGGATACCATTAGGAGATATACCTAATGTAAATGATGAGTTAATGGGTGCAGCACACCAATATGGCACATGTATACATAAATAAACCTTGAGGACAGTATGTTAGATGAAACAAACCAGTCAAAAAAGGGCAAATACTGTATGATTCTACTTATATAAACTGTCCAATATAGTCAAACTCAAAGAAACAAAAGGAGAATGGTGGTGTCCAGGGGCTGCAGGTTGTAGAAAATGAAAGTTGTTGTTCAATGGGCACAGAGTTTCTGTTTTTAAATATAAAAATTCTAGAGTTTTCTTGAACAACAATGTGAATATACTTAACACTACTGAAATGTGAACTTAAAAATGGTAAAGATGGTAAATTTTATGTTATGCATATTTTACCACCACTAAAAAGTATTTAAAAATAGATGGCTGTAGCTATGCAGTGGGACATAAATCAAATTTGTATCCACCAATGAATATTTATTCTTTCAATGACTGGTTGCATACACTGTTTTCACATTGGTATATTTAAACAAAACAGAAACTATGCCCAAATAAAATTATGTAATGATAATCGAAGTCATAAGTTTTAAACCACACTTCAAGGAAAATCATCTATAGAAAAATGACTTCTTAAAATTATAATAAATTTTATGCTAAGATATAGCTATTTTTAAATTAGAGAAGACAATGTAGTTGTTGTAGAAATAACAATTCAACAATTGTAAGTAATTCATACAATTTGTGATTGGTGTTTGCAATAGCTGAATAAATAATTTTGGTTCGTGCTATTATCTATGGCAACCATAGTACATTTATGATTACTGCACAGGCCTAGCTTAATGAGAATGTTAATTATCAAAATCTACTTTTGACTTAATAGAAACATCTGATACTTACATGCTATTTTATGCTTCTATAAGGATATCCAGATACAAGTAAGTTTGTATTATGTTTTTTTCCACTTTATAGACATGGAATAAACTGTACTGCAAAAAATTATATGTTGATATCCTAACCCTAGGTACCTATGAATGTGACCTTATTTGGAAATAGGATCTTTGTAGGTGTAATCAAGTTAAGATAAGGTCATACTGGATTAGGATGGACCCTAAATCCAATGACTGTTGTCCTTATAAGAAAATAAAATTTAGACACAGAAAGAATGGAGAGTGCTATGTGAAAACTGAATAAGAGAATAGGGTAATGCAACTACAAGTCAGCAACGCCAAGGATTGCTGGTAAGTACAAGAAACTAGGAGAGAGGCACGAAACAGATTACTTTTTAGAGCCTCCAGAAGGAATCAACTCTGCCGACAACTTTCAGATATGTAGCCTCCAGACTGGGAGAGAATAAATTTCTGTTTCAGCCAATCTGTGATATTTGTTATAGCATCCACAGGAAACTAACACAAAACACATGTGTGCATATATGAGGAAGCAAAATTTTCATGAAGGAACATCAGATTGCCGTTTTGCAATGCAAACCTGGATTCAAATCTTGCCCCAGTGATTACTTGCAGTGTTATTCTGAACACTTATTCTCTCTGACATCCATTTTCTCCCGGGAAACTTCAGTAATTGCATTGTGAAGAATAAATACAATAACATGTAATGACCAGAACCTGCTACATGATAACAGCACTACAGATAACAAAGGTAGTAACACTTAACATTGGAGCTGAGGTTGCATGCAGCACACTCTGTAGCACCAAACTAACTGTCTTTCCTAAAGTAAATCAACAGTTTGACACAAAGCCAGGCCCAGAACCCAAGTACCCGACTCCATGTACAATGTGTTACCTGTACGTTAGAAATCTCGGATTTCTCTAATTTATTTCCTATTTTTCTTAGGGCTGTTTGGTTTCTTCCCCCTACTGTTGGCAGAAAATCTCTATACAATGCTCATAATAATTCCAAGGAAATGTTCTTCCTTTAATTTGTGGCTCAAACAGGTCTAATTTCTTCTTTCTCAAGCCTTCTGAGAAGTACTGCATCAATGGTCAGGACATGGACACAATTTCCACAAGACTGAGTTTAGAGTCTACCTTGAAATGAAAAATGGATCTGATATTTAGAAAATGAAAAATAGCAAGCTAGCCTGTGGCTGAGCAACTGAATGTTCCACTCTGGCACAAGTTGCTTGGTATGCTGCAAATTCTTCCATCTTAAGATTTGAGAGACAGAATGAAGACCTAGGGGACTTTGCTGGTTCCAGTGATCTATCAAGTAACTTCAGGAAACCTGAAAAATTTGGATCGTTTGGCATGTATCATGCCAGACACATTCAAACCAGTGAGATAGTAAATCAATATTCCCTTTAAATTACGAGACAAAGCAGCAAGCACAGGAGCACAGAACCTGCCAGAATAAGAGCACCCACCAGAATTATTATTTGCACAAAATACCAGAAACTAAATGTTCAGACCATTAAACTGCCCATCACAACACTCTGACTGGATAACCACTAAAACATATGTAGGTATATATACATTTAAAAACACATAATGTATTTAACTGATGCCACCAAGAAAGCACTCTATTTTAATACAATGTCTAAGAATGAAATATTTATGACAACATCAATTGATGCTAGCAGTGAAATCAGTCATTAAAAAGTCATTAATTGCTTATTGGTATGAGACCCAATGCTTCCAAAAATCCCATAAAAAGATTCTCGTAGTTCAAGATTTATGCATTAGTAAAGTATTACAGTCAATGTGAGACTATTTGTTTAACTCCAATCTGGCTATCCTTCATGCAATATGTCAGATGACTGCAAGAATAGGTAATAGAGGCCCATGAATTTTTCAGTATTAAAATGCTTTAGAATTATGAAGAAGCAGTATCATTTACCAATTGTTTCAAACTTAAATTGTACTGTATTTTCATTTAATTACAACTACTATTTTTGATTTTGATATTATCTCAGCAGTGGTATACTTCTTGCTTGTCATATTGCAGAGGGGTTGGCAGAATTGCAGTTGGCCAAGAAACACAGTTGAATAGCCAGGCGCAGTGGCTTACACGTGTAATCCCCACACATTGGGAGGCCAAGGCTGGTGGATCACTTGAAGTCAGGAGTTCGAGACCAGCTTGGCCAACATGGTGAAACGAGCCTGGCCAACATAGTGAAACCCCCCTCTCTACTAAAAACACAAAAATTAGCTGGGCATGGTGGTGCATGCCTGTAATCCCAGCTACTTGGGAGGCTGAGGCAGGAGAATCGCTTGGACCCAGGTAGTGGAGGTTGCAGTAAGCCAAGATCACACCATTGCATTCCAGCCTGGGTGACAGAGCAAAACTCTGTCTCAAAAAAAGAAAAGAAAAAAAGAAATCCAGTGAATATAGTAAATTAAAGTCTCTATTACTGACATAGTTTTGATATTTGTCCCCTACAAAATTTATGTCAAAATTTGATCCCCACTGCTAAAGATGGGGCCTAGTGGGACGTGTTTAGGTCAAGACAGCAGATACCTCATGAATGGCTTGGAGCTATTATCTCAGGATTGAGTGAATTCTCATTCTTAGTCCTCTCAAGATCTGGTTGTTAAAGAGTTTTGGACCTCTCTCCCCTCTGTCTTGCTCCTTCTCTCACTCTGTGACAAGCCATCTCCCTTTCCCCTTTTTGCCATGACTAGAAGCTGTCTGAGTCCATCTCCAGAAGCAGATGGCACTGCCATACTTCTTGTACAGCCTGCAGAATTCTAAGCCAAATAAACCTCTTTTCTTTATAAATTACCCAGCCTCAGGTATTTCCTTTATAGCAATGCAAACAGACTAAGACAATTATTGTTTTCACAGCTGGGTACATATTATCTTTAAGCATTCATCTACAAATATTTTAAACTCATTTTATGTTATATTTGTCATCCACTTTTCGAAAGATATTGAGATAATTTCAATGGACAAAATCTAGTTTTCTCCAATTATTCACTAGTGTATTTATATAAATATTTAATTTTCACTTTTTCAAGTAAATTTGTTTTAAAATGCCAATGGAATGTATTTTTAAACTACACTCATCTTCGTTAAAATAGAATATAATGCTTTGTAAAAAACTGTTACATTATCTAATACTAAAATTTCCTACAAAGAAATAAATAATACCTATATGGCCTTACACTAAAAACCTCCCTGCTTTATTCGATAGATGAGTGTCATGTATGTAAAATACATAAGATTTCAATACGTAATAAATACAGACCCACAAATAACACCATGAAGAGTGTGCTCTGCACAATTTCAGGAGGTGCCACTGACTTCCTGGCTTTAATGAATAGCCCAGTTATAGTAGCATAGAGCATACCGAACATAGCCACATGCATTGGCCGTAAATAAGCACCATAGCAAGTAATTCAAGTGTAACAAGAATATCATAGCCAAGCTACATTTTCTATGAAAGGAACTTCTGCACACATGATAAAATTGGATTGTTTTCTTGCAGACTACCTTATCACATTATTTTTATTTCTCTATTCCTAACTTTTCTTTCAATAAGGATGCTTTTATTAACTCTGATCAAGTTATTTTGCCTTACTTATCTCCCCGTTGGGGCAAATTTTCCTTTGCATCTCAACAGACTTCAGGACACAAATAAAAAATAGTTGATACTGTTAACAACCATGAGTCAGCTATGAAAGTTGAAATTATGTTTTTAGTTTTCTGAATAAATAGGAAAGCAAATTTTTGATTACATTGTTCAAAAATTTCTCCTATGAGTTCTCATACAGGAGAAACTCTAATTTTAGTAATATCCTTAATAAATTTTATGTAATGAATATAGAAGCAAATTTCATACTGCTTATACTCTCCATTTCAAGTTGTAATAAGATCAAAGAGTTAAGTAAAAGTACTTCTAAAATAAAACAGCTTTATCTGAGCTAAAGTTTATAACAATATTAGCTATAAAATAATAAGAATTGACAGCATATATTTTACAAGGGCCTGTGCTAGGAGATTTAGATACATTTATTTTTTTTAATTTTCAAAATAACTTTGTAATGTTGTTTTATTTTTATCCCACAGTAGAGATGAGGAAACTGAAACTGAGGCTATCTCTGAGGTTGAGCAATATAGTTTATGTCATCCTAATCACTGTCTTCATTACTTCTCAACTTTGGAAGAAGTGCAAATACCACGAAGAAAAATCAGAACATGCAGTATTTTGCTTTCTGTTTCCAAGATGTTTCACTTAAGATCATGGCTTCTAGTTCCATCTGTGTTGCTGCAAAAGACATAATTTCACTTTTACAGCTCGTGTGTTCATGTGTGTGTGTGTGTGTGTGTGTGTACCACATTTTCTTTATCCGTGGACACAGAGTGTGGAATAGTAGTTACTGGAGACTTCTAAGGCTGGAAGGATGGGAAGGGAGTGAGGGTAAAGAAATTACTTAATGGGTACAATGTTCAATATTTGGGTGATGGTTACACTAAAAGTCCAGACTTTACCACTACACAACATACCCAGGTAACAAAACTACACTGAAATTTATACAAATTAAAAAAAAAAAAGAAAAAAAAAAGCAGCAGCAGCAGCAGCAGTGTCATGTGCAGGAACTATAAATGCACCCAATATTTAAATATGTCCTTTTTAGGTAGTGTTCCTCCTTCTAAGTTAATATAGTAAAAAGTTATTAATTAAAGAATGTTTTATCCCTTGGGTGTATCGGGTAAGAAAAATGATTGAATTAGCACTAAGAGCCTGGAATAATTAATAAACTGCATATTCTTCAAACAATTCTTATTTCATATTAATTATAAAAACTATTCAAAATCTTGGGCAGTTATGAGTTGAGTAATAATATTTTCTAAGAATGGAAGTCAATATTCTGTTATTGATGAAAAATAACATCAAGTGAATGGACTCTGGGGTTGACATTAAAGACTTTCAGTCAAAACCCATCTGGCCAAGATTTCCTCAGAAATAATTACAGGTGTATTCCAATCACAAGCAAATGAACAATTTAGTTGCCAAAGACCTTAATGAATTAAGCTGAATCTTTTAATTTAAGCATTTTAATTGAGAGTAAGACCTCTATATACATAGTGGCTATACTTTTCCCTATTAAATAACCATTAATAATGATGTACCATTTTTTACCTTGTACATAAGTGTTTCAATATTGATTTTCTTGGCAGTTCTAAATAATGTTTTCCTATTAATAACCCTTAAAGAAATAACAGACTCAAACATAATATATCTTTTAGGACAAACTAATTATATTTATAAAAGTTATTCTGGGTCAATGGCTTTTATTTAATACAAAATATTATTGCCCTTCCTCCAAAAATGAATGTACTTTCATAGCTTTAATAATAAGGCAAAAATTATGTTCTTGTTGTTTATTAAAAAAGTACAATGTATTATTTTTCAAAAAGAACTTCCCAGAATAAAATTACTATTAAGACAAATTTCTCATGATAAAGGCATCAAGAATAAATCCAATAATTAACTTTCAAAATTGTACACAACATGTTGATAAATCATCCTTTCATATCCTCAGAGATGCAGCATATTGTTATTATATGAAAATGGGACTCAAGATCCAAAATCAACCTACAAACTTTTAAGAAATATTGTGATTGTGAACAAATCACTTTATATCTTAGTGATTTAACTTTCTATAGCTAATGAATAACCTGTGCAAATAATAACTTTCCAATGTAAAGATAACCATTCAGACGGTATCTGAAAATTCTGTCATGAAAAAACTTAATGAATACTTAACATTGAATGAGTTAATCTTATTCAGTGAAAATTACATTTTTGTCAGTCGAAAATGATAGCAAAAATCATTGGCAAAGTTGAGGCATCTGACTAGCTTAACTAAATTTGCAAGTGTCATCATTATAATCTTTCTTCTATTAATATTTTTGAATAAAAACATATTTCCTACTATAAACATATATTTATCAATATAAAATTGGAAAATATTCCAGAACAGTAGCTACATATTAAATTTGTCATGGCTTATCATGTACAGCACACATTCTTATATTGTCTTTTTAAAGATAAAAGTGCTTATTATATTCTGTATATTCAGATTCTTACTTCATTTCAAAATTTTGCCTCAAGAAAAATTGAATACCAGCTGTTTCAAGCAGGGTCCAAGAAGTAAACAAAGGACACACTCAAAGAGAGGTGAGGGCAGGGCTAAGGGAATTGACAACGAAGCACCGGGGTCTAACTGCAATAGGAAGCTTCTAGGTCTTAGAGGGTGGGAGGACGGGGCAGGGTTACTGGAACCTAGTAAGAGCAGAAGCTATTAAAAAAAGAGCACATGACAAGAGATGTGACCATGGGTAGATGGGTTTGTTTCCACTTATCAGACATAGCCCCAGGGAAGTAGGGATAAATAACCTGACCTCTCTTCCCTTTCACTCTCCACACTGGCTTAAGCCCCCCACTGGCTGAATCCAGGAGAGATTAGAAGACCAGTGAGTTCAGAAGATGCAGTTCATTAAGATTGACCTTACAGGGATTACAACAGCGCAGAGAGAAGTAGAATGAATCTAAAGAGGAAAAAACGGAAAGAATCAGCACAGTTATCTGTGATAACCATATAGGTGGATCTGGGAAGACAAAAATGAGTCTGCCGTTGCCCCTAACCTTTAAGGGTTCAGTCTTGTAAGTTCTTTAGCTATCTATCTTTCAAATACATATAGCAAAGAATAAGAACTACATCTCAAATTGAAAATAACATTTAGACATTTCCAATATACTCATACAGAAAAATTCAGAAAACAAGTTATTTTTCTCTTTGCTTCTAAGTTATACTAATAAACATCATATAAACAATAGTAATTCAACTAAGTGAGAGTACATAGTTTTGATTTCAAGTTTTAATGGCACTAGTTTCAAGATAAATTTAATTAGTCACCAATAAAGTATCTATTTTTGGATGAAGGAATTGTCTTTATTATTTCCACATCATAACTATTCAGAAAATACACCATACACAGACCAAGTAAGGATATATACATTAGTAATAATCACTACCCTTAACTCTAATTTTGGAGAAATCTATACAAATAACTGTATACACTAAAGTTAGATGAAAAAGAAAAAGGAGGCTATCAATTATTTCAAGATCAATAAAAAAGGAAGGCAAAAAATTGAAATACAGTGTAATGAGAGATAATAGTGGAGTCTTAGAATGATGTCAACCCTAAGACTGCATTTATACACATTTGTTATTCTTAACAGTATATTTCATCAACTCCAAGATAACATTAGTTGCAGATTCACCATTTCTTTTGTACCAGTAGAAAAATGAGAAATGAATGTCAAACCATTATAAAATACTTTCTTATCACTTAGAATTTTACTCTATACTTACTGAAAAAACTACCATTTAAGCATACATTTATATTAATCTGGCCAAATATCAAAAGTAAACTATAAGCTAAATAAATGTTAAGGTAAAATTTCTCACTTTCAGAAGCCAAATCTGAATTTCTTCCTACTCATAAACATCAGTAATTTTCTACACAGTGTTCTGTACTATCAGAGTTAATGATGATGGCAAAAAGACATGTCTGGTAAAATCTTACAAAATATACAAAGAATTTTCTAAAAACTCAATAAAAAACACTGACTTAAAAATTAAGCCAAAAACCTTCATAGACACCTCATCAAAGAAGATACACACATGGCCAATAAGCATATGAAGAGATGCTCCACATCATATGTCATCAGAGAAATGCAAATTAAAACAACAAAGATATACTACTATACATCAGTAGAATGATGAAAATGCATAACACTGGCATCACCAAATGCTGGTGAAGAAATGGAGCAACAAGAACTCATTCATTGCTGGTGGGACTGCAAAAATGGTACAGCCACTTGGGAAGACAGTTTGGTGGTTTCTTACCAAATTAAACATACTCTTACCATACAATCCAACAATCATACTATTTATCCAAAAGAAATGAAAACACATCTACACAAAAACCTGAACATACGTGTTTATAGCAGCTTTATTCATATTGCCAAAATTGGAGGCAACCAAGATATCCTTCAGCAGGTGAATGAATAAACTGCAGTATATCAAGAATGTGGGGTATTATTCATGAATTAGATGGCATTGAAAAGGAATGAGCTATGAAAAATGCATATTATTATTATGTGAAGGAAGCCAATCTGAAAAGCCTACATAGTGTGTGATTCCGACTATATGATGTTCTGAAAAAGGCAAAATAATGAAATCTCTAAAAAGATGAGTAGTAGCCAGGGGTTAAAAGGAAAGGGAAATGAATAGGTAGAACACAGAGGATTTCTAGGGCAGTGGAAATCCTATTGTATGACAGATACTATAATGTTGGATGCATGATATTATAAGTTTGTACAAACCCTTAGAACGTACAAAATCAAGAGTGAATCCTGATGTAAATTATGAACTTTGGGTGATAATGATACGTTGATATAGTTTTCACGAATACGTCATTCTAATCAGAATACTGATAGTGAGGGAGGCTATGCATGTGTGTGGGCACAAGCATATGAGATATCTCTATGCCTTTCTCTCAAGTTTTCTGTGAACCTAAAATTTCTGAAACATGATGTCTTAAAAAAAAATTTTTGTGGGCAGGCAGGGTGGCTCATGCTTGTAGTCCCAACACTTGGGAAGGCCAAGTCAGGTGGATTGCTTGAGGTCAGGAGTTCAAGACGAGCCCGGCCAACATGGTGAAACCCCATCTCTATTAAAACTACAAAAATTAGCTGGGTGTAGTGGCAGATTCCTGTAATCCCACCTACTCAGGAGGCTGAGGAGCCCAGAAATTCAAGACCAGCCTCGGCAACATGCAAAACTCTTCTCTCTACAAAAAAAAAAAAAAAAAATGTAGCCGGTGGTGGCATGTGCCTGTAAAGCCAGCTACCAGAGAGGCTGAGGTGGGAGGATTACTTGAGCACAGGAGGTAGAGGTTTCAGTGAGCCAAGATCACACCACTGCACTCCAATCTAAGCAATGGAGGGGGAAAAAAAAAAAAAAAAAAAAAAGAAAGAAAGAGAAAAGAGAGAGGAAGGAAGAAAGGAAGAAAGAAAGGAAGGGAGGGAGGAAGGGAGGGAGAGAAGGAGGGAGGGAAGCCCTTATCTCTTAAGTTATAAGTTTATGAATGAAAGCATATGATGTTTGAGATTTATTCTAACCTACTCTTTTGGAGGTGCCAAAAGAAAGTACAGTGAGGTAGAAAGTTTAGATGAAACAGATCAGCCTTATTTATGTTGATATATGGAAGTTAGGAGATGTGTACATGGCAGTTCACCATACTATTATTTTTAGTTTGGAAATTTCTATAACAAAGAGGAAAAATTTTTAAAGGAGGGGTCAGAAGAGAGAAAATAAAATGGAAACAGCAAGCAGATGCTTTATAATGTAGTTTTAAATAATAATTTTAGCAAAGACTATATTGACCTGCTTTTCATGTCCTTGAAATAATAAACAGTTTAATCTGGAACCTTAAACAAAAAAAGTAATGGTGAAAAAATACTTCTGAAAAGAATGCTCCATTTGTCTCCAGGATTTCCTTCTAAGTTGCTAATACCAATTCTGTGAGTTTTGAGGCTCACGCTTCTCTATTTGAGAACACTCATATTTTCTTTTTTTCTCAATTAAATCTTGCTGGAAATAAGCTTCTTTAAAGTCATTAGGAAGTTTTTTGGAAAGAAGTTTAACAACATTCACAATGCATGAATCAATCATACTAGAGTGTCTGCTTTGAAATTTATCTCTTTGGGGAAAATTGGCAATTTATCTTTCCTTTAGTTCTGTTTCTCTCTGCATTATGGGGAATTCTTTTGTGGAAATCTTAGTAACAGAATGTAACAGAGCTTCACCCACTTCAGGGTATTCTTTACTGGTCCATGCAAAATATTTCATCGTTTGCTGTGGTTCTTCCTCCAGTAGCGGATATTTACTTCATTGATATAAAATTTTGCTCAGTTACTCTTCTGCCAGGCCCTTCTGTGTATACAACAACTTTTCATTTCAATGCCAAAACATATTATAATATTTTAGAAGACATTTTAAACAAATATTAAGCTCAACATGTGTAAAGTACCATTGATACACATAACTCAGTTGAAGTGATGATAACATAAATAGCTATGATAAGTTTATGTATCCACTGGCAACAATAACATCACCCCTACCTAAATCCTAAAGATTATAACACACCTTTGATAGCAGGCAATATCCTGATATTGGAGATGTTAAAATGTGTTTTAAAACTTTTGTATGTTAAAACTGATAAAATAAGGTAATTTAAATTCTCTTTATTAGTTAATGGTATGTTTAGTAGCTAAATATAGAAAGTATGTTTTTAATATAAAGAAAGTCATATTAAATTATCTAAATTATTGCATTTTTCCTTTTAAATCCACGTTACATCATGGTTAATTTTTAATTAATATTATAGAAACTTTAATACTTTAATTTGGTAAAAATATTAAAAGGGATATTAAAACATAACAACTAACACTCATTGATTATTTGCTATTTATCAAAGTGCTTCATTATTAACTTCTGCCATGTAACATTTACAGAATCTTCTTTAGTATCACATGAAAAAAGATCAAAATCATCTTTGAGAGGAGACATATTGAGGTTTATGTAGTTTAAGGTGGTGGCTTAAAGCACATATTCTTTAACAACAACAGCAGCAAAATAATTTAAATGATTGCTGCTATATTGCAAGTATTTATCCAGGAATCTAAGAATGTACCCTTTGTTAGTTACTACTATTTTACAATATTTTCACAGATAACAATGAATTCCCTTTAATTCATTAATGTAATTAATTTTTAATTTTAAAAAATAAATATGCATGCAGTCAATCACTGGAGTACAAGGTTTGGTTAAAAATAAAGATAAAATAGACCAGACACGGTGGCTCATGCCTGTAATCCCAGCACTTTGGGAGGCCAAGGCGGGCAGATCACGAGGCCAGGAGATCGAGACCATCCTGGCTAACACGGTGATACCCCGTCTCTACTACAAATACAAAAAATTAGGCAGGCGTGGTGGCAGGCACCTATAGTCCCAGCTACTCGGGAGGCTGAGGCAGGAGAATGGTGTAAATCCAGGAGACGGAGGCTGCAGTGAGTGGAGATCGTGCCACTGCTCTCCAGCCTGGGCAACAGAGCGAGCCTCCGTCTCTAAGTAAATAAATACATAAATATAATAAAATAGGTAATTTTATTACAAGACTCATAAACTGGTTCTGATGTCAGTTCAAAGGTGAGGCACTTCCAAAAACATTTGCGCTAAAGAAAACAGTGGAACACGAGAGCAGCTTCTCAATTTCAGCTTTTTGAGCAACAGCTCTTGCTTATACATAAATTTCTGACATGCTTACTGAAATATAAATATCATTTTTTTGCCAGATCTCATCTATCTGACAATTATTTTTGTGGGATAATTATAGCACCTGAGAAAAAGAAAACTCCCTAGTAATGTCAGGTTAGCCCTTTCTAATTTGCTACCAGACAACAAGATTCTTAACAATCATTGATTTCATCATTATGATCTCTAATTAATCTTTATTTTTAAAATCAGGAAATAAGAGACAGCTTTGAAAAGATAAATGTCATTTAATATTTATTGAGTACTCAAGTACACTTCACTAACTTTAGAGAAACTGTGGCACACACTCAGACCTTAACAAAATTTTGTGATTTATCAAAAGCAGAGCAGAGTATAATGCAAATAAATAGGTTTGACCACTTTCTCCTTTTCTGTATGCCAAGAGAAATTTAGCCAAGGATATAAATTATGTAAACCACATTTCTAAAACACACACACACAAAGCCATCTCATTACTAAATATTATGACAAACCAAGAGAGGAAGACTAAATAAAATAAATCCTGAGATAAGCTGCAGCTGCTTTCCTGAAAATAAGTGAGTAGAAAATATTTGTGTGTTTTCAATGCATTTCTCGGACTCACAGAAGCTCACAAATCTAAAGTATCAATGAGATTAGGGAGAATAACTTGGAAAGAAGAATAACATGACTTTATGCATAGGCCTTAAAATTATAAATCAATATTTTCTCTATATTAGTACCTCAATTTACATAAGTTTATGAATTTTTGGCTAATGACATTATAAGACCTTCCAATATTGTTCACAAATACTTGTCAAGGTTTTTTTTTTTTTTTTTTAACATTTCCCTAAACTCTAGCTACTCTTCCATAGTCCCTATATAGAAATGCTATTATTAATTCAAGAATTAGCTCATATCCTTCTTCCACTAAAACCTTGCCTTTCACTACCACTACAAAAATTACCTCTGTGCTAAAATCATAGACCATGAGTTCCAGTCTCTCAGCTTATGACACATTATACTTGAAATTAAAGTATATATTTTACATATTTTTCTCTCCTACTAACTTGTAAAATCCCAAAGAACAGAAATCTTTGCATTTATTCCACTCTAGTACCTTCTTTACTGATTTTTTTTTTAATACAGAAACATGAAGAACAAAAGCTCAAATGTAATAAACATATAAAAAAAGAAAGAACTACTTGTTTACTTGATTACTTATAGCATTCTGTTGTATGAATTACCATTATTCATTTATCCATTCTACTGTGGATGGACATTTGGGTTGATTCCAGTTTGGGGCTACTATATATACGATGCTGCTATGAACATTATTGTACATGACATTTAGGAAAAATATGTATGTTGGAACTTAGGGTATGTGTATGTTCATCTATAACAGATACTGCCAGTCTTTCAGAATGGTTTTATTAAATTACATATCCATCAGCACGTATGAGAGTTCTAGTTGGTCCACATGAATGCCAACATGTCATTCTTTTTTATGTAATCATTACAGTGAGTGTGCAGTGTGGCATTTTAATTTGCTTTTGTTTGCATTCCCTTGATAACTAATGAGAATGGGCAATTTTTCATATGATTACTGGGTCTTTGGATATTCCCTAAACCACCTATTAAGTTTTTTACCTATTTTTCCACTGGGTTTCTCCTTTTGATTTGTAGAGATTCTTATAGTTGATATATATGTGCCCTTTGTGAAATCTGTATTATAAATATCTTCTCTCATTCAGTGGTTTTCCTTCTATCCTAATGATGTCTTTTGATTTATAGAAGTTCTTAATTGAATATAATAGGATTTTTTCGCTTTATGTGATACGGTTTGGCTGTGTCCCACCCAAATCTCACCATGCACTATAGCTCCATTGTGTCACAGGAGGGACCTGTGGGAGGTAACTGAACCATGGGGACAGATTTTTCCCATGTTGCTCTCATGATAGTGAGTAAATCTCATGAGATCTGATGGCTTTATAAAGGGCAGTTCCCTGGCACAGTCTCTTACCTGCTGCCATGTAAGATATGCCTTTGCTCCTCCTTCACCTTCTGCCATGATAGTGAGGCCTCCCCAGCTATGTGGAACTGTGAGTCAATTAAACCTATTTCTTTTATAAATTATCCAGTCTTGGGTATGTCCGTATAGCAGTGTGAGAACGAACTAATACATTATGGTTGGTGTTTTCTGTGTCCTATTTAAGAAACCGTTATGAATCACAAAGTCGCAAAGCTATCCCTCTATGGCACTGTCATGGTCATGGATTTCTAACTTCACAGAGTATAATTAACTGACAGCTCAGCTGTTGCATTCTAAAATCTATCACTTTATTCAGAGGCCACAATTCCCTTTGTGTTCTCCCAGCCATTGACTGAGTGCTGCGAGGATATTAAGGCAGGCCTGTCCTGGGAGATGTGACTCTTTGATGGCTGCAGGACTCCATCAACTTTGCTGAACTTTCTTAGAATTAGACTGCAGTCTAATATTTTCCCACTCAATTCTTCCTTCCCTAGATCTGTTGACTGGGTTGGGTATGGGACAAGCTTCTAGGGTGCTGGTAATGTACTCTCTTTTGATTTGGGTGGTGGATTACATGGTTTTGCTCGTTTTGTGAAATTCCACTGAGTTGTAAACATAGGATTTTTTAAATTTTTCCATATATATGTGTTATATTTCAGTAAGTTTAGTATCAACTTTCATTTAAAAATAAAGAAGGTGGCAGAAGCCAGTAATTCAAACTTTGAGTAGGCAGTTATTAGAAAATAGAATGTGCTCTTTGCCTATGATTTGAAGGACATGAAACCTTTAGAAAAAAAGCACAAATGGAAGGTTAGAAAAAATATCTCAGTCTGAGTTCTGTTCCCTTATTAACCACATGATATTTGGTAAATCACTCAATATTATCAGTGTCCCAGATTTTTCCTCTCAAACAATTTGATTAATAAAGCCTAATTTATTGTTTTTATTTTTAAAAAAAAGCAATTATGTAGCCAGGTTTTAATAAGCGCTGTATAAAGGCAAAGAATTATTAGTAAAAGATGTTCAAAAGCTGCTTTTCAACTTTCTTTCAATGCCTTTTCTTAATATTGTTTGTCTATATGCACAAAACAGACTTTACTACAGGTTGCATGTATCCACTCCAAGTTTTGTTCGGCCCTCAGATACACTATATAATAAACTGAGTTGTCCTCCTCAATTGTTAACTTTCTAAAAGCCAATAGCCTAGACGAAGCTAAAATACACATTAAGTAGCAATTATGTTGGTAACCAAGGAACTTAATTACAAGCACTGATAACAATGCAACAGAAAATTCTGGGGTCAATGATAACATGTGAACATATCAAATTCCATGAACAACACTTTTCAAATATTCTAAATGATAGTACAATTTTAGAATAATGGAAAGTTAAGAATAAAAATAAGAGATGTGAGCAAAACTTATATGAGGTAGAAGGGTATCATTTTTTTTTTCCTGAAGTAGGTAAAGGAACACCAGAGATATTAAAAAACCTGGACAGTTATTCTCCTAGTAAAGATAAACTAAGTGAATAGGGCCAAATGCACAGGGAAAAGATAATTAGGCTAAATGCAATAAATTATTTTCATATAGATTTACTTTCACAAGGCATCATAAATCAATCATGGATAAATCCATAGAGGAAAATGCAACTTCATTGAAGCCTGGCATGTTAAAGCATTTCTGTTTCTCTCTTCATATTCTACATTCTAATTTGTCTCTTCATATTCTACATCCTAATTTTTCCATCGTTAATTGACTCTACAAATAACTGAGATTTCTCTACTCACATTTCCTATAACATAAACTCATTTCTCAGCAACAGTTAACAATTATGCCCATAACTACTGATTTGCTGTTACAGTAACACTGAAAAGGAAAACAAAAATTATTAAGATGAATTTCATATCTTTAGAACTTGTTTTTAACTAATGTCTTCTGAACACTAGTGGTAAATAGATGTTGACACAGCTATTAGAGGAAAAGGGGCCAATGGTCAAATAATGCAGGGAAATACTGGGTTAAACTACATTCAGCAGCATCTTAACATACTAGTTGGCATACTGAGAGGCTTTATTATGCTTACATAAGCTGTGGATTTCTAAGAAAAAAATGGATACTGTTTTGCCTACTTATTTGATCACCTTTTCCATGGAGCATTTTGATGAATTGTATTTGAGAAACAATATTTTATAGACATTCAATGTCCCTCATAGAAATTTAAATAGACAAAGATACACACACAAGTAGGTTCTTATTAGAAGGTACCTTTGGATTAAGGTTAAAATCTGCTACCCAATCCCTGAACCACATTTCACCATCATCTGAAGGTTAAGTTTATTGCACATGATGAATAAAAAATAAATTTGTTATCATAGCTATTGTTATCTTATTATTGATGATTTGCCACTCATATTGAAACAGGTTTATAAAAGTGGATTTATAAATTTTCCTTCATCTATGAGGCCTTCTAATACATCTACTTCTCAAGAGAAGTGCAAGAAATGCTTTGTTGTATATAAGATAGATATGAGCAATGTCTTGCCACAGAGATAAAAAGATTTTAATACTCAGTCTAAAACAATGTACTATTTATTACCAAAAGATATATAAGAAATAGGGACCCTTTGTCTCATCTTCACCTTGCACATGAATTCATTCTGCCACTTGAGAAAAATGAGACTAGGTTATATTCCATTCAATTATCTGTGTGTGTGAGTGTGTGTGTACATATAAAGGAATTTGGGGATGGTATATTTCTTTCTGCTATTCTTTCCCTCTAACCTATTTCCAATATTAGAAATCATGAAAACTTGTTTTAACTCATTGTATTACTCTCTATGACTTGTCAGAGAGTTCAGACACTAATTTGATACATAGTCTTAGAAATTAGATTAGCATACATGTAGTTTTCCAATATTGGAAATAGACTAGAGGGAAAGATATGCATAACTTTTCAGAGTATTGAAAATGAAGAGCAAAAATAAAATGAAGAGCAAAGAAATCCTATATCTATGTTATGCATAAAGATGTAATGGAAAGGTATATAACATAAAGGTATATACATGTATTTTATATAACTAGAAAATCAGAAAGAAGGACAAGAAAACTACAAGTATGCTAATCTAGTTTCTAAGACTATTATAGAATTCATCTGTGAACTCTCTGACAAGTCATAGAGAGTAATACAATGAGTTAAAACAGGTCTTCAGCTGGGCGCAGTGGCTTACACCTGCAATCCCAGCACTTTAGGAAGCTGAGGCAGGTGGATCTCCTGAGGTCAGGAGTTCAAGACCAGCCTGGCCAAATTGGTGAAACACTATCTCTACTAAAAATATAAAAATTAGCTGGGCCTGGTGGCGGGCACCTGTAATCCCAGCTACTTGAGAGGCTGAGGCAGGAAAATCATCACTTGAACCTGGGAGGCAGAGGGTGCAGTGAGCCGAGATAGCGCCATTGCCTGGGCGATAAGAGCAAAATTCCAACTCCACCTCAAAACAACAACAGCAACAACAAAACAAAAACAAAAACAAAAACAAAACCAAGTTTTCATGATTGGATTCAGTGCAGCTCATCAAATGATATAAAACTAACCTCTCTCTCTCAACATGTACGTACACATATTGACACACATATTATCTCTACAGATACAGGCATGCAAAAGTTAAATATAAATAATTTCAAGTTTTAATCTATTATTCATTTAACATATTCATATTTTCAAAGAGCAAGTACATCTTTCAATAAAAGTAGAGTGTGAAAGCTCTTTGTGGGATCAAGTAATAAAAAATATTAAAATTGTGATTAGGAAATACAGATTCAGAAAAATCAAGGTTGTGATTAAGTATTAAATGTTCAATCCAGTATTATTCTAATTGCCCAAGAGTAAGATAATGCTATACTGGAGACCATAAATAAAGTAACATTTTTCTTTTTAGGGTTGTCTATATAAGGAAGAGTTGTATGGAACCATAAAATCTATACTTAGCATAAATTTTTGTTTACAGTAGCCCCCTCCCATATCTGCAGAGGATATGTTCTAAGAACTGCATTGGATGCCTGTTACTGCCAATAGCATCAAACACTGTATCTACTAAGTTTTCTCCTTTGCATACATAGCTATGTTAAAGGTTGTTGTTGTTGTTGTTTTGAGACAGAGTTTCGCTCTTGTTGCCCAGGCTGGAGTGCAATGGCGTGATCTCGGCTCACTGCAACCTCTGCCTCCCGGGTTCAAACGATTCTCTTGTCTTAGCCTCCCAAGTAGCTGGGATTGCACAGTAAGAGATTAACAATAATAATAAAATAGAACAATTATAACAATATGGTGTAATAAAAGTTTTATGAATGTGATCTCTTCCTCTCAAAATATTTTATTATACTGTACTTCCCCTTTTTCTTTTTGACCATAGGTAACTGAAACAGTGGACAGTGGGGACTATTGTATTTACACACCCACATACGACCCTTTAACCTTTGTGTAACAGGACTATAGTTTGCACAGGAAAATGCATTTTTATATGTCATCTTCACAGTAAAGTTTTTTATTTTGCTTCCAACCCTTCCTTTTGTACTGCTTTCTAGAATGTTTTGGGATGAGACTTGTGAGCAAACACTATATGACATTCTTCTTTGCATTACAGTGCCAAGTGCATGGTTGGCATACAGTATATTTGGGTTAAACAAATGAAAGAAGAAAACAGTCAATCAGGGGACTCAAGTGAAAAAGATCGGTCACTAAATAATTCCTTAGGATCATAATTCTGGGTCAATTATAGAGAAGAGGATTTAGATCTCTGTCACTGCACAACAGCTCTACGAATAGTCAGGTTACCCACACACACTGTAAATTGGCAGTGGCACTGGCTCTGAGCTATGTCTTGCTTAGACCATTTCTTTCAACTTTTTCAATTAGTTGCCAACATTAAAAACAAAGGCATATCACATAAAATTTAGAATTTGAGATTGTCTCAAAAAATCAAAAGTCTGGCTACCCTATGCCCAAAGTAGCTCAAACCAACACCAAGTTACATCAAAATCCTGTTGCTCCCTACAGATGAGACAGGTTTTCCAGTTCACCACTTCACTCCCCAGTGTTTTGTGCTCAGTCTTCACTGATATACATTCACTCTGAGGCCACTGCAGGCATCTGATTTTATAACTTCTATTATCCACAAACCAGTCCTAACAATGAGACCAAGTCTCAGTTTTGATACTTACTAAAAATGCAAACTTGAGCAAGTAATTTACCTTCATGGAGTCTAATTTCACCACCTATAAGTCTGTGAAAGTGATCCCCTACTACATCACAGTGTGTCTGTGAGAAGTCAATGAGATTGTATAAAGGTTTTGTTAACTCCAAAATCTGTATATATAAAGTGGCATTATTTTTGTTATTAAAACTATAGTAAGTAAAAAAGTGATCATCTGTAAATTGTAAAATATTTCTAAACAAAATTGAAAACCCTTAGATTAATTAGTAGGAAAAGAAAACATGAATGTTAACAGTGAGTTAGATGTACCATTAAAAACTGGTGAATATTCAAATGCAAGCAGACAATATGTCTTCAGACTTGGGGCTATTTTTGTATTTTTGTCCAGTACACTTATGCTAAAATAATTTAATCAAATGTAATGTTATTTAAGAAAAAATAAGGTCGTGTTACTTTATTAAAATGAAGAATACAGAGCAGACAGAATATATAAATATTTTCATTAGTTATTTCCAGCTCATCTATAAAATAAATATTTGCTTTCAGCATAAAAGAGTAATAATCAATTTTAAAGACATTTAATCTTTAAAATGTCATAAAGAAAAATGTGCTAAAAGTAATTTTATAATACAGAATTATAAAGTTAAAATTAAAATATCACTTATCTAAAGTTTATCTTAAAAGAATTCTTAATTTTCAATGAATTTTTGTATTGTTTATTGAGATTGTTTTTGTTTCAGCCGAATTCTCCCTTGGATGGCTAAATTAATATACATTAATATGTGCACATATAAAATATGTGCACACACATACATAGTCATGCCCTAGCTTTTAAAGTATCGCTTAGTTTTATCATGCATTCTTTCAGTCAAACTAGAAAGCAAAATAAAAGGTAAAGCCTCTATTTTTATTGTATATCTATGTTTATTTTATACTATCGCATGACTTAATAAAGCAATGTTTCTCAAACCTGGTTTTATTTTATAAAACAGATTTCAAAGCCATACCAGAACCACAGAATCAGGCTTTTTGAATGGTCCTGCTCAAGAATTTTTTTTTTTCAGTTGCCCAGTTAATTCAAATTGTAAATCTCTTTGGGAATCACTTTAGTGTTTTAGTTGGTGTGTACTCTCAGCTGAATGCTGATAAACTGTTTTTTTAATTTATCTAACAGAAAGACTGTTGAAAGACCACATTATAACTTTCTCATTAAGAAATGAACATATTTAGGAATAGAAAAAGCTTCTAAGATTCCTTTCCACACTGACTAATGTAACATGAAAGTTTGTGGTATCTGTCATCTACTATCTAGACCTTTGTGATTATCAAAAGGAAATAAGATATTCATTCCATATCTAAGGCCTTTATAAGAACAGCATGACTCCAGAAAACATAATAATCTCTATTTGATCCATAAAATTTGATGGCAATATCATTATGAATCCATCCTAAACTGTAATTCTCTTTAATATATACATGAATTACACATTCCAGTCACAATACACATAGTTGAAACATGCTTAGTCAAGCAGATATTGGAAAATACACCTATTTAACTTATAAGAGCCTTGCTAGTAAAATATGTTTAAATCAACCCAAGATCTTCTCATATGTATGTGGAAAAAAAAACCTTACAGAAAAATTAATTACCTTTGAATGTTGTAGAGCACATTAAAAAAGTATCTTTCTATGGGGAAAATATGGCCTCTTTGTAGGGAGAAAATATTACCAATTACATGGGCATAAGCCCTGAAGTTTCTTGTCCTCCGACTCTATTTTTCACATAAACATTAAGTACACTTTAATATACAACTCTGAGCAATTCATTCTTTTAACCAAAACAACAGCATGAACAAAAAATGCCTATTCCTCCAGACTTTTGTTAAAACAAGTTGGAGTTCTCCCGCTGTATGAAATTAGCCCTAGAGCAGGAGCTGTTCTCTCTGCAATCAGGAAATGACCCAGGGCTGCCCTTGCTTTGTAACCCAGCCTCTGTGAATCTGGCAAAGTAAGAAAGGTGGTGTTCTTATCCTTTCACTACTTTGCCGAAGGCAGAGAAAATATTCCCATCATGGCATCTACTCACAACTTTTATCTCAGGTATCCCATCATGCTCTTTAAGAAATCTAATTTTTAAATAGAATTTGTAAAGCAGAATTTTTAAACCAAGAGGTATTTTCAATATGGAATTTACAAATGATGTTTATTCTACAGTCTTTTTGTAGCCATGCAATTTATCTTTGAGAAGAGGCACAAATATCTTGAAAAACCTTGCTTAAAAACAACAGTTAATACTCATAATCTTTTAAATCCCATCTGCAACTCATAAGAAAAAAAAAAATCATTACACCGAGGGTCTCAGGCTCCACTTGGGGATTATTCCTGAGGTCTCCATTGTATCAGCTAACCTTTCCCAAAGTTTTTCATGCTACCCTTTTACAAGCTGCGTTTAAACTACATGGTGCCTGGGTTTAAACTCCATGGGTTTAAACTACATGGTTTAAATCTGTATGAATATGCAAATTTTCTTCCACTTCTGCCACCCTGGAGACAGCAAGATCAGCCATTCCTCTTCCTCTTCAGCCTACTCAGCATGAAGACAATGAGTAGGTGATCCACTCCCACTTAATGAAGAGTAAAAGCATTTTCTCTTCCTTACGATTTTCATAATAGTATTTTCTATTCTTTCACCAACTTTGTTGTAAGAATACGGTATATAATACATGCAACATACAAATCAGGTATTGGCTGTTTGTATGATTGTTCAGGAGGCTTGCAGATTGCATACTCTTTGTCAGATTCTAATCTCACTGAAAGCAGAATCTGGCATCATTTATCTTTATCTAACCCACACCAACATCTCATCAATAAGTTTTAGTGAATAAATGATAAATGAATAAATGTTACACAATGATTCACCTCCTAAAAGGCTAATCTTATTAACTGATTTTTAACATGAGTGGATCTCTTTGGTTTAAAATAAAACAAAATTATACAACAAACTACTGTGGTAGTGACCTTAAATTTAATACATTTTCATAAACTGAGTTAAAGAGAAGTCTCTACTATCTGTAACATAATAGAAGAAATACAGGATCTTTTCAACTGCTGCTGTCTTCCTTCCATGTATTTTTTATTATGTATTTTTCTTGCTTTAACTGCTATTAGGTTTAGGGTCTATAATTATTAAGTCTGCTGTGACTTCACTGTTGTATCTAAATAACAATACGATACTGCAATAATTAGATACCAAAAACATGGAGTTAGCTTTTAGTTTTGATTATGCCTGCTCAAAATGGTATTTCCAAAAGCAATGTACAAGCAAGGAAATTAAACTTACCATATAGAAATTTTTTTTTTTTTTTTGAGATGGAGTCTAGCTCTGTTGCCCAGGCTGGAGTGCTGTGGCATATTCTCGGCTCACTGCCACCTCTGCCTCCCGGGTTTCAGCGATTCTCCTGCCTCAGCCTCCCGAGTAGCTGGGACTGCAGGCGCCCACCACCACACCCAGCTAATTTTTTGTATTTTTACTAGAGACAGGGTTTCACCGTGTTGGCCAAGCTGGTCCTGACCTTGTGATCTGCCCGCTTCAGCCTCCCAAAGTGCTGGGATTACAAGCGTGAGCCACCGCACCCAGCCAGAAAATTTCTAATATTCCAAAATTAATATATTGTGGTCATTATCTGTTCTCCTTTCTTCAAATCACTTCAGTATCTATGATTATCTTATTCACCTATTTGCTTACTTGTTTATTGTCCCACCAATATCCATCCAGCCACACTATTACTACTAGAATGCAAGCTGTATGAGAGCAGGGACTACTCTGTGGGCTGAAAATAGTGTCTGGCATTATAAGAGCGACTCAGTAAATCTTGAACAAGTGAATAGTGTCATTAGCCAACACTTTTCTTCCTTAAAATTACATTTTTGTGGCCAGATTTGGTGGCTCATGCCTGTAATTCCAACACTTTGGGAGGCTGACGTAGGAGGACTGCTTGAACCCAGGAGTTCAAGACCAGCATGGGTAACATAGTGAGACCCTGACTCTACAGAAAATAAAAAATTAGCTTGGTGTAGTGGCATGTGCCTATAGCCCCGGCTACTCGGGAAGCTGAGGTGGGAAGATCGTTTCAGCCCATGAGGTTGAGGTGCAGTGAGTTGTGATTGCACCACCGTATTCAGCCTGGGCAAGAGAGTGAGATCCAATTTCAAAATAAAATATATATATATATATATATATGTGTGTGTGTGTATATATATGTGTGTATATATGTATGTATATATATATATTTTTTTTTTTTTCATGGTACTGATACTACTTTTAGTCTAAAGTCACACAATATAAATGTTTTTACTTGAAACAAGCAGCCAGACTGCAAGAGGTCTCTGACAATGGTTCTTATCAGCCCAAGGAAGAGAAAGAGGAAACACAAGGAGCTAGTAGTGTACACTGTGCAGGTGATCCTGATTTAGAGATGGTGGGATAGATGCCGTGTGTGGCAACATGCTTTTTTTTTTTCTCTCTCTCTCTTTCTTTTTTTTCTTGGAGACTGAGTCTTCCTCTATCACCCAGGCTGGAATGCAGTGGTGTGATCTTGGCTAATCACAACCTGCGCCTCCCGGGTTCAAGAGATTCTTGTGCCTCAGCTCCCGAGTAGCTAGGATTAAAGGCATGTACCATGCCAGGCTAATTTTTGCATTTTTAGTAGAGATGGGGTTTCACCACATTGGCCAGGCTGGTCTTGAACTCCTGACCTCAAGTAATCCACCCACCTCAGCCTCCTAAAGTGCTGGGATTACAGGTGTAAGCCACCGTGACCAGCCAGCAACATGCACCTTTTTTTTTTTTTTAACAATAATTAGTTTTATTGAAAATGGGTTTCCTTCACATAAACAGAATGTAAAACCAGTCTTTAGAAAGCATTGAGTGTCTCACTGTCATTCATGTGAATATTAAGGACCTTGTCCTATAAAACAGAAACAAATCCAAGTTGGCTAGGCAGTGGCTCACGCCTGTAATCCCAACACCACTTTGGGAGGCCAAGGCAGGAGGATCGCTTCAGCGCAGGAATTTGAGACCAGCCTGGCCAACATGGTGAGACCTTGTCTCTAAAAAAGAAATTTAAAGATCAGCTGGACATGGTGGTTCATGCTTGTGGTCTCGCCTCCTCAGGAGGCTGAGGTGGGAGGATCACTTGAGCCCGGGAGGTAGAGGCTGCAGTGAGCCATGACTGTAACACTGCAACACACCCTGGGTGAGAGAACAAGAAAAATTGTCTCTACGAAAAATTTTTTTGCAAAAAGGATTTGAGAAAGCCACTATTTGGCTTAAACAAGAAGTTGTGTTGGGGGCCTGACCTCTCATCTTTGATGTCTAGCTGACTCCCAATACTTTCCATGACAGCAGCTGAAGACTGACTCTTAGGATCTCAAGTAGCTTATGTTACCAGGGACAGGTAGACTGACCTGTTGAATTCCCAGTGTCACTCCACCAGTTTTCTTTCTCCTCACAGCCTTGAGGGCATCGTTAACAAGGTGTGTGTCCTTGATTCTGTCAGCTTGTTTCCTTCGGACTTCACCCCACATGCATTTTTCTGTTGCTAATTCTGCGTTGAATCTTTTCACGGTAGTAAATCTTAGCCACCAGTATGATGACAGGCTAAGTCCTGTGAGTCCTTCTAGTGAAGTCACCGAACCTAAGACTTGTCACCACATGGCTTCTGTGTAGTAGGAGTCTGGGGGCTGCTGGACCTCCGCTCAGGCACTCACAGGCTGCACTCAAGGTGTCAGCCAGGGCTGGGATCTCAATCGAGGCCCGTGGTCCTCTTCCGAGCACACCTGGTTGTGAACAGAATCCATTTCTTGCAGCTGCGGAGACCCTAGCCATTTGCTTCTTTGGCAGCAGGAGGGGGCGGCTCTGTGGCTTCCAGTCTCTTAAAGGGCACACCTGAGCAAGCCAGGCCCGCCCAGGTCAATCTCCCTTCTGATTAACTCCAAGTCACCTGCTCTGGCCCCACCAGCCCCTGGATTTGCCTTTGGGGCGCCCATCTCCCCTGCAGGGGAGGGTGCAGCCCGGGGGGATGGAGTGGCCTCTGCTACCTCCCTCAGTGCTTCCGGGAAAGAGCGCAACATGCGTTTTTAATAGTTTCTCCTCAGGTGACTTTTTCATGGCAGTCAGAATTTGAAACCTAAGTCCATGTTCTCGACAACGGAATGCCCTCTCCTATAACTAAATCATCCCAAGCTTTTAGTGTGCCTAGCAGCAAGCAATGCCAGCCCCAGCAATTGTCTTTTTTATGCCTCAAGCCCATATGCAAAATCCAGCTCATGCAGATGCAAAGGCATCAGAAAAGCTAAAGGCAAAAAGGCCCCGAGGGCCAGACACCCTGGCCAAATTGGCTCTATCCAGACCTTCCTGAAGGTTCTGGTCCTACATGGAGCCCTGGGGCAAGCACCTTACCAGCTTGGCCTGGCTTGCTGGCCCACACTGTCAACGCTAAAAGAGGAGAGGAGGGCAGAAGTCCATCCTATAAGGCTCCCCTGGGTGGAGGTGAACTCCCTCCCATTTTCCCCTTCCACACACTGATCAATCTTCTATAAAATTGATCTGGGGAGCTTGGCAGTTTAAAGATATCATAGACAGCTGGAGATTAGCTCTTCAGACATATTTTACCAGGATTCCCTGGGATCACACAGCCTTTAAGGGTTGGACACCCTTTAAACCTCTCCTTTGAGACAGAGCTAAAGAGGAACTAATTCCCTGTTTTCTCACTGGCTTCCCTACAGCAAACATTTGCCTACATGAGAAGCAGTTAAGGGCCGGAGCTAAGAACATCTGTCTGGGAGCCGAGCTGCAGCTCAGATGGTTCTGAGGGGCACCCACGATTGAGAAACGCTGCAGGCACTTTGACATTTCTGGGCGAAATCAAATTATATAGCAAGCTTCCCTCCCCCTAACGTGGATTCAAAGCATTACAAATAACAAGCCAACTTTGGGAGGACTTTATAATATGGCAAGTTCCATTACATTGAAAGAACTCAATAATAAATAAACATATTATACAGGTGAACAAAGTTTTTGTATAAAGCATTTAAGTTATTTAGAATTAGTGTATACCATGATACCACACAACCTTAATTAAGCCAACCAGAAAATAAGTAACAGGAATTCTTAACTAGCCAAAGGAATTGTCAAAAATTCAAAAGTTGAGTACGTCAAAGGTGCTACCTGAAAGAAGAGCTAGCTAGAAACAGGTACAGAACTCATTACCCAGAGGGAGACAAGAGACGACATAAAAAGCAATCATAAGGATTACAAGTCACAGCAACCCAGGGCCATTAAAAGAAAGGGCAAAGAGTTTTAGCTCTCCAAGTAGTCTAGAAAGATATGCTTGTGTCAGAGAGGAGAGCAAAATAGATTCTTGATAATTATACCAACCTCAAAAACTCTTAAAGTAGCAAAGCAGTAAAGGGGGAAAAACATGTTCTTTACACATTGTTTAATGAAGCAATAAAATAGTGAAAAACATTTTTCTCAAGAATGAATACATTAAAGTGTATCTCCCAAAGTATCTATTGGAAAATTCACTGATGTGGAAAAATTCCTTCACCGATTTTTCTGAATACTGTTAATATGCAGGGAAAAAAAAGCCTTCATTATATCTCTCATCTGAAAATCTTAGTTTTCTTAATTGATTATATTCACAGTGTTAACATATTATCAGTTTTTTATAAAAACCTGACCCTCCTTCTTCAACACCTCCTATGCTATAGTTATACTTCTAGTTATGTTATTTTCTATGTGCAAAAGGCTGTTTACCTCTACTTCATCCTAGACTGACATTTCCAGCTTCACCTCAGATGCATGAATCTGTTTAGCCTTTCATGACAACTCCAGCCAGAGTTAGGGCCCTTTGTCCCACAGCTCCCTATGTGTGCCTCTATTACATTAATAATGAAATACTACATTGTAAAATTGGTCTTCACTAAATTCTGTTTCTTAACAACACAAAAACATTTCTTGTTCCTCCTTTTCTTATCTCCATGGCCTACCAAAAAGCCTGATAAACTAGAAACTCCATAATTACCTACTGAATGAAGGCCATGCAGAAAAGTCTTAAAATCTTGCCATTGTGATCGCAGTAAGACAGTAAGCTCATATTGTGCATTTTAATAAGCAAAAACACAGTAAATATTTTTATTTAAATTTCATCTACATGCAACAAAAGGCAGTCTGTTTGAAGGTGTGAAAATCAATCATCAGCCTATTACTATTATATTATTTGAAAATGCTACTATTGGTGCATTTCACTACTTATTTCTTCATTTTAAATAAATATGAACACTTTGAATATTTAAAAATGTAAGGATAGATTACCCATTTAGATTATTTCTGGCACACTACTCATAAATCACCAAGTTATTGCAACAAAGCCACATTTTTGTAAACATAACTTGAAAAAAAATAAAGTTTTAGCAGAGGAAATCAAGACTTGGCTTTATGGAATCTCCAAATATGTACACACAGATATACATATATATTTTTCTATAAATGAAAATTGGATCAAAATAAATACACTGTTTTATATTTTTAGTTTTTTTTTTTTTTTTTTT
>NW_012115466.1:3613719-3634972 GCF_000951035.1 Colobus angolensis palliatus
TACTTTCCATGACAGCAGCTGAAGACTGACTCTTAGGATCTCAAGTAGCTTATGTTACCAGGGACAGGTAGACTGACCTGTTGAATTCCCAGTGTCACTCCACCAGTTTTCTTTCTCCTCACAGCCTTGAGGGCATCGTTAACAAGGTGTGTGTCCTTGATTCTGTCAGCTTGTTTCCTTCGGACTTCACCCCACATGCATTTTTCTGTTGCTAATTCTGCGTTGAATCTTTTCACGGTAGTAAATCTTAGCCACCAGTATGATGACAGGCTAAGTCCTGTGAGTCCTTCTAGTGAAGTCACCGAACCTAAGACTTGTCACCACATGGCTTCTGTGTAGTAGGAGTCTGGGGGCTGCTGGACCTCCGCTCAGGCACTCACAGGCTGCACTCAAGGTGTCAGCCAGGGCTGGGATCTCAATCGAGGCCCGTGGTCCTCTTCCGAGCACACCTGGTTGTGAACAGAATCCATTTCTTGCAGCTGCGGAGACCCTAGCCATTTGCTTCTTTGGCAGCAGGAGGGGGCGGCTCTGTGGCTTCCAGTCTCTTAAAGGGCACACCTGAGCAAGCCAGGCCCGCCCAGGTCAATCTCCCTTCTGATTAACTCCAAGTCACCTGCTCTGGCCCCACCAGCCCCTGGATTTGCCTTTGGGGCGCCCATCTCCCCTGCAGGGGAGGGTGCAGCCCGGGGGGATGGAGTGGCCTCTGCTACCTCCCTCAGTGCTTCCGGGAAAGAGCGCAACATGCGTTTTTAATAGTTTCTCCTCAGGTGACTTTTTCATGGCAGTCAGAATTTGAAACCTAAGTCCATGTTCTCGACAACGGAATGCCCTCTCCTATAACTAAATCATCCCAAGCTTTTAGTGTGCCTAGCAGCAAGCAATGCCAGCCCCAGCAATTGTCTTTTTTATGCCTCAAGCCCATATGCAAAATCCAGCTCATGCAGATGCAAAGGCATCAGAAAAGCTAAAGGCAAAAAGGCCCCGAGGGCCAGACACCCTGGCCAAATTGGCTCTATCCAGACCTTCCTGAAGGTTCTGGTCCTACATGGAGCCCTGGGGCAAGCACCTTACCAGCTTGGCCTGGCTTGCTGGCCCACACTGTCAACGCTAAAAGAGGAGAGGAGGGCAGAAGTCCATCCTATAAGGCTCCCCTGGGTGGAGGTGAACTCCCTCCCATTTTCCCCTTCCACACACTGATCAATCTTCTATAAAATTGATCTGGGGAGCTTGGCAGTTTAAAGATATCATAGACAGCTGGAGATTAGCTCTTCAGACATATTTTACCAGGATTCCCTGGGATCACACAGCCTTTAAGGGTTGGACACCCTTTAAACCTCTCCTTTGAGACAGAGCTAAAGAGGAACTAATTCCCTGTTTTCTCACTGGCTTCCCTACAGCAAACATTTGCCTACATGAGAAGCAGTTAAGGGCCGGAGCTAAGAACATCTGTCTGGGAGCCGAGCTGCAGCTCAGATGGTTCTGAGGGGCACCCACGATTGAGAAACGCTGCAGGCACTTTGACATTTCTGGGCGAAATCAAATTATATAGCAAGCTTCCCTCCCCCTAACGTGGATTCAAAGCATTACAAATAACAAGCCAACTTTGGGAGGACTTTATAATATGGCAAGTTCCATTACATTGAAAGAACTCAATAATAAATAAACATATTATACAGGTGAACAAAGTTTTTGTATAAAGCATTTAAGTTATTTAGAATTAGTGTATACCATGATACCACACAACCTTAATTAAGCCAACCAGAAAATAAGTAACAGGAATTCTTAACTAGCCAAAGGAATTGTCAAAAATTCAAAAGTTGAGTACGTCAAAGGTGCTACCTGAAAGAAGAGCTAGCTAGAAACAGGTACAGAACTCATTACCCAGAGGGAGACAAGAGACGACATAAAAAGCAATCATAAGGATTACAAGTCACAGCAACCCAGGGCCATTAAAAGAAAGGGCAAAGAGTTTTAGCTCTCCAAGTAGTCTAGAAAGATATGCTTGTGTCAGAGAGGAGAGCAAAATAGATTCTTGATAATTATACCAACCTCAAAAACTCTTAAAGTAGCAAAGCAGTAAAGGGGGAAAAACATGTTCTTTACACATTGTTTAATGAAGCAATAAAATAGTGAAAAACATTTTTCTCAAGAATGAATACATTAAAGTGTATCTCCCAAAGTATCTATTGGAAAATTCACTGATGTGGAAAAATTCCTTCACCGATTTTTCTGAATACTGTTAATATGCAGGGAAAAAAAAGCCTTCATTATATCTCTCATCTGAAAATCTTAGTTTTCTTAATTGATTATATTCACAGTGTTAACATATTATCAGTTTTTTATAAAAACCTGACCCTCCTTCTTCAACACCTCCTATGCTATAGTTATACTTCTAGTTATGTTATTTTCTATGTGCAAAAGGCTGTTTACCTCTACTTCATCCTAGACTGACATTTCCAGCTTCACCTCAGATGCATGAATCTGTTTAGCCTTTCATGACAACTCCAGCCAGAGTTAGGGCCCTTTGTCCCACAGCTCCCTATGTGTGCCTCTATTACATTAATAATGAAATACTACATTGTAAAATTGGTCTTCACTAAATTCTGTTTCTTAACAACACAAAAACATTTCTTGTTCCTCCTTTTCTTATCTCCATGGCCTACCAAAAAGCCTGATAAACTAGAAACTCCATAATTACCTACTGAATGAAGGCCATGCAGAAAAGTCTTAAAATCTTGCCATTGTGATCGCAGTAAGACAGTAAGCTCATATTGTGCATTTTAATAAGCAAAAACACAGTAAATATTTTTATTTAAATTTCATCTACATGCAACAAAAGGCAGTCTGTTTGAAGGTGTGAAAATCAATCATCAGCCTATTACTATTATATTATTTGAAAATGCTACTATTGGTGCATTTCACTACTTATTTCTTCATTTTAAATAAATATGAACACTTTGAATATTTAAAAATGTAAGGATAGATTACCCATTTAGATTATTTCTGGCACACTACTCATAAATCACCAAGTTATTGCAACAAAGCCACATTTTTGTAAACATAACTTGAAAAAAAATAAAGTTTTAGCAGAGGAAATCAAGACTTGGCTTTATGGAATCTCCAAATATGTACACACAGATATACATATATATTTTTCTTTATATGATATTTGGATTAATTTTTTTATTTTTTTTTTTATTTTTTTTTTTTTTTTTTTTTTTTTTTTTTGACAACCCTCCATATTGTTTGCCATAATGGCTGTACTAATTTATATTTGCTTCAACAGTGTGTATGAGTTCCCTTTTCTCTGTATCCTTGCCAACATCTGTTATATTTCTGACTTTAATACAAGCCATCCTAACAAGGGTAACATGATATCTCATTGTGGTTTTGATTTACATTTCCCTGATGAATAGTGATGTTGAGCATTTTTTCATATACTTTTTGGCCATTTGTATGTTTTCTTCTGAGAAATGTCTGTTCATGCCCACTGGCCAGTTTTTAATGGTGTTATTTGTATATTTTTACTGTTGAGTTCCTTGTCTGTTTTGGATATTCTCTCCCACTCAACAAGTTGTCTTTCTACTTTATAGATTGTTTCTTTCACTGTGCAGAATGTTTAGTTTAACATAGTCTCATTTGTCAGCTTTTATTTTTGTTGCCTGTGCTTTTTGAGGTCTTAGCTATAAAATATTTGAGTAGACCAATGTCCTTAAGAATTGTCTTTATGTTTTCTTCTAGTAGCTTTATAGTTTCAGGTATTATGTTTAAGTCCTTAATACATCTTAAGTTGATTTTTGTATGTGGTGAAAGATAGGGGTTCAGTTTCATTATTGTGCATATGATTATTCAGTTTTAAGCATTTATTGAAGAGAGGGGTGTCACTCGAGTATTTTCTTCAGCCTTCAACATGGAAACATGGAAAAAAAAATAACACTTGCATTTCCATATTTTTCTGGCTATTTTTGAGTCATGGTATGAATATTATGGAGAGTAAAAGAAATGATTTGATTTCAACTATTAAATCACAAAAACTTAGGACAATAGAATTTTCAGGGTATTAGCTAGATCCTTCTATGACTATCTCTCACATCACATATAAAAATGCCATGAATAGGTAAAGACTTCCTAAAGAGATTGCAAAAAATACTATCATTTAGTAAACAATAACGATGTGAATATCATCCGGATATGGTGACTCACACCTGTAATCCCAGCACTTTGGGAGGCCCAGACGGGTGCATCACCTGAGGTCCGGAGTTCGAGACCATTCTGGCCAATATGGTGAAACACTGTCTCTACTAAAAATACAAAAATTAACCGGGCATGGTGGCGCATGTCTGTAATCCCAGCTACTTGAGAGGCTGAGGCAGGAGAATTGCTGGAACCTGGCAGGTAGAAGTTGCAGTGAGCCGGGATCACGCCAGTGCACTCCAGCCTGGGTGACAGAGCGAGACTCCGTTTCAAAAAAAAAAAAAAAAAAACCACCACCACAACAACAATGTGAATATCAAAATGTAACAGTGTTTCAAATATATTTCAATTTTAAATAACACTACTTAATGGCTAATAACTTGTAAAAATAAGTTAGTAGATAGCACTTAAAAACATTTGAGTAACTATTATCAAGGCACTTTCAAAGCTACAGAGAAGAAACAAATATAATCCTTACCTTTTAGAGCTGGAAATCCATGTAATGATTAATTACTCTAAAATTAGCCACTTAGGTTAAGAACAGATGGTCAGTACACTCTAATTTCTATACGATGCCAATAAATATATACCTGATGTTCAAAATGAAGATGACTGCCATGGAATGAAATGAGCATTGGGCTTAGAATGAGAAGGCCATTACACAAAAGAATTAAGATAGAAATTATTAAATGTTTACATGTTCAAAGATTAGTGTGTTTGGGAATGTGTACCATAAAACAATTTGAAGCAAGATGACATTTTTGTCAATCTTGTTCAAAATATCAAAATAACATTAACAGGAGAAACTAAAAACAGTATGTCTGTTTAAAATCCTACTAGTTAAACATTTCTAGTGATTAAAATCTCAATAAATACAGAAAATAGCACCGCTTGCAGCTATAACAACTTGTAACACTATTATAAACATTGTCAAATTTAAATTCACATCCCATCAAAAAATGACAAAATTATTTTAATAAGGAGTAAAATACTTAAAAAATAAAACTGAATGATTTATGAAAATAAAGAGCTATTGTGTATCTATTCAAAATAAATTAAAAAGTGAAGAAGCATAACAACTAATTTTAATTTCTAGTCATTGGTCCACCTTAGCCTATTATCCTACAGACCACATAATAAACACCTCTACAAAGAGAACATGAAAATCTTATATTCTAAGGTTCTGATGGGGATCTGTCATGACTACCATCCAAAAGCAGGAAAATTTGCAATAATACGTAAATAAGTGTATTTGAGAGTAGGGTATATTCAATAGTGGATATACATTTTTTTTTTTTTATATCAAGTGCAACTGTTCAACTGAGTAGAAGATGCATTTTTAAAATAGTGGCATTCAAATAGGCCCAAACTCTGTCAACCAACTCTATGACTGTGCACAATAGTATTGATCTATAACTGTTCTCCTACATTTACTAGATGATTTTTAAAATTGGACAGACATTTCACACACAAAGATTTGTGGAGGTAGAAGCTTCATATACAGCTTTCAAGTAGAATATGATCTTCCGGATCACAAACTTTATGATTTTTAAAAAGTCAAAGGAAGAGAGGGAACAAGAAAGGGTACTAATATTTTCTAGGTGCCTTATACAACAGCCATAGGAATTGCAACACCTATTCTGAAAACTCAACAGCTAAACTTACATATTTGCTTCAAACTTGAGATCTTTAACTGATCCATAAGTAATAAATATATATTTGTTGGCACCAAAAAATAAGGCCTAGATCTTTACATAATCATCTCAGCAATTCAATAAAGTTAGTATTACTACTTCCGTTTTACAGGTAACAAAACAAATTATTTAAGGACATTAGATAATTTATCCAAAAGCATACAATTCAGTGGGTAGTAGAGTCAAATGCAGAGCATCGTAGCTCCAAGTCTATGCTCCTTAAAATGCACCCTACTACCTCCCCTGTGGAAAAGCTGGACTTGGCAAGACTCTTCATTTAATGATGAATCATGAACAGAAGAAAAGGAAACTCTTTTCTGGTATCTAAAGTATTAAGATTCAGTAGTCAATCACATCACATCAAATCTAACAACTCCAGTTTTTCACTGAGGAAACCCTGGCTTGTGAGAGTAAAGTAGGAGATCCCAAAGTAATTTGCCTCTAAAAGGAAGTAGTCTATTACCTTGCCTTAAATAATGCAGCATTCAGTTATTACTTCCTGGCAGAGTGACAGTTTAAGCACAAGGCATTAAAAAACTGTTTTCTCCTGTTCCAGCTATCTGTTATTTATTGCCTCATACACTACTTGTCTGGAAGTGATGGAAAAATATTTGAAGGGAAAGATGCATCATTCTGGATGCTCCATGAAATTCAAGATGGATAAAAGTCAATGTTTCAGGCTCATCTATTTTTAGCTTTCTCCCAATAATAAGGTAAAAAAAAACCTTTAAGTCTTTTAAAAGACTCCTCTAGTAAAAACATAACTTGGCTTTATCAGTTTCTATATCCGTTTTTAAAGAATAGTTTTGATTCAATTTTTAAGGAATAATTATAGTTTTAAGTTGCGGAAAAAACAAAAATGTATCTGAAAGAAGCAAATTATCTTCCTGAACACAAGATTTTAAGACTGTGTTATGTTGTGCTCTGGATTATGTTTTCACATGTCAAATGCCAAAAAGAAAGGCAACCAAATACTGGCAGTATGAACTCAGTGACATGCTATTTCCATGATCACAAAGTGAAATAACAAATTTCATATCAAAAAATCTCCTCTTAAAACCAAAATTATTTATAACAATAAATATGCATTCAGCACTTACTGTACTTTGAGCCAGCAATTGCCCTGATTTACTTTTCTTTTCTTTTTTTGAGACGGAGTCTCTCTCTATCACCAGGCTGGAGTGCACTGGCACGATCTGGGCTCACTGCAAGCTCTGCCTCCCGGGTTCAAGCGATTCTCCTGCCTCAGACCCCCAAGTAGCTGGGATTACAGGCACGCGCCACCACACTCAGCTATTTTTTGTATTTTTAGTAGATATGGGGTTTTACCATGTCGGCCAGGATGGTCTCTCCTGACCTCGTGATCCGCCGGCCTCAGCCTCCCAAAGTGCTGGGATTACAGGCGTGAGCCACTGCACCCGGCCTGCGCTGATTTTATTTACAAGTGTCAGCATTAAATGCTACTGTTCTTCCTCTTGAAATCTACTGCCTATCCTCACCTCCTTTAGATCTTCACCCAAAATGAACACTCAATAAAGGTTTTCCTTATCAACACAGTTAAAATTACAACCCCCATTCCAGCATTTTATCTTGTACTTCCATTTTTTGCTTTTATAGCATTTACTACCATTAAGCATAGTATATATTTTACAAATGTATTTGTTTGTTGCCTTTTTCCCCAAACTTTAATGTAATCACCATGAGGGCATGACTATTTTAATTATTTGCTTTTTACTTATTTATAACCTCTTTCTTCAGTGCTGTAGCATCAAAGCCTGGATAGAACATGGTCAATAGTCGGTACCCAAAAATGTTGGTTTATTCAATGTGTTTAGTGTTTGTAAACAATCCTTTAAGATAGTATTAACCCACTTCATTGAAGAAACTAAACCTGAAAAGTCATAAAGCAAATAACTACTCAGGCAGGTTTGTGGACTCCTAAAGTCAAGCCTCTATTGACTACACTGCTTCTCAATAAAGGACTCACCCCAACCAAAGGTTGTCTATTTTGTTCTACAGATTTATATGTTTGAATAAATTATGAACATATCTAGAAGTTACAGAAAGGGAATATATCTTTTAAATACCCTTCATGACTGATCCTCTTTCAGAAGGTCATTCACTTTGAATGAGCATGTAGGTCTGGAAGGGACACAAATGGTGTGGTAAGAGAGACCAGAGATCAGCTCAGACCATCTGTATCAACCCTGGAAATCAATGTGTTGACAGATGCCACAGCCAGTTTTCTCTCAGATCCAGTAATCTGAATGTCATGAAACATTTCCTGAGACAAGAAAATAAGTTATACACAATATTTAAGCTTATGTAAGGACTTTATTTGAAAGAAGAAACTGTGAAAAATTAAAGATATTTGGAGCCTTCACACACCATACAACATAAACTTAATAGTACACATAGTCACTCTGCAATATATATTTGTCTTCTTTACTTTTTTCCTATATTTCTTGTCTTGCCCATTTGGAAAATAAAATCAAGCAATTCCATTTTCCATTACACCAACACATATACACACTTTTATTATTTTTCTGCTTTCAAACAATAATGACAGCCACAAGCAAAGATTAGTCAACATTTCAGGAACTTGATGGGAAGAATGCATTTTGTCATCGCAGAACAGAAAGAGATTATTACGTTCAGAAAACACCAAATTCAAAAAAGTATCTTAGTTACGGGGAATGGTGAAAGAAACAATAATCATCCAGCAGATCCTACTTCTCCTACTCACTATTTTCTTCCCACCACTCTAGCAGACTAGAGTGAGAAGGTTAGGATAATGTTGGTGAAGATTTTAAGGCTGGAACATTATAGTTAATAGACTTAAGTAACTTTTTAGAAAGATTGCCTGAGCTGTTTTATAGCTACTGTAAAAGCTTTCTTTACTCTTTATGATCTATGGAATAAATCAGAAGCAAGATTTCACTAGATACAGTAAACAATATGTAACCATGAGAAACAGAATCTGACTACTAAGGGACAATAATAATATGTGCAGAATCGATAGGAAGTAAAAATTGTTACTCCCTAGACTTTACTAGTCACACAGAAGAATATCATGCCATGACAGGCTCTTCGGGAGTGGTGAGTGTAAGGTAGAACAAAATATAGACCCAAAATCCCTTCTGAAAGTGAAAGGAGGTTGAATGAACTGATTCTTTACTCAGGGTAACTGGAAATTGTTTAACTGGCCCCAGAAAGTTTCTACTAGGAAGACTCTCATTTAGCCTTATAAGCTGATGGATCCCACCTGAAGCCAAGGTGACTGTAAAATGTGTAATATAATGGCATGCTGGATACAGGCTACAGCTTTCAAAATCTGTTGTAATTCACCTCCATTTCTCTATTTTACAAATTCCTTAGTAAACATAGACAAAGCTGTTGAAATGATAAATGTAATCATTTCTAACCCTTTCCCACTCCCCCAAATGACTTCTTTACCAACAAATTTGGAATAAGTCAAAACCTTGGCACAGGTAGTGGTTCAGAATAAAGAAAGATACAGTCTGAAAAGGTAACAGTCAACCATGATGCAAATGTTTGAACATTTTCTTCCACTCCTGTTTTTTTGAATGGGGAAATTATCAGGAAAAGTAAGGATAAATTTTGTAAAAGCATAAACATATCATACATCTATGCAGAAATCATATTAGCTTATAAATGAGTTTTTAAAACTTATTTTCACAATGTTTGAGTTATGATGAAAATGTAGGACCCAGGTTTTCTCTAAAACAGGAGAAACAAAGTGCTGTTATATACTCCAATTAAAGAGCCATTCCTTGCCCTTTCCCAAAAAGGCAAAATACTTACTAAATAAGTAGTGACTTCAAAGAAAGTCACAAAATGATAAATAATGAAAATCATACTTTAACGGTGTTATTAAATAATATTGTATTTTAACCAACAAAATGAAAAATTATAATTATATTTGTGTTTCAGAAATATGTAGTTTAGTTTTTAAATTAGTAAGCATTACAGATATAATGCATTACCTTTCATTTATACTATGGGAAAGACAATTAAAAAGTAACTACTATACCACAATATACATAAATCTGCCCCAAATGGTATATTATTGAAAGTTTTAGAGTTATATCAACCAAATTTCTTTGTGCATAACATTACGCTAATAGCTACCCTTTCAACTTCAAAATTCCAGAGCTAATCAGTCATTTGTGGTCCAGGGCGAAATTGCTCATTTTCTTACCCATTAATCAAGAACTACATACTTAGCTGAATATTGGCTGTGTGTGCACAGGACTCATATAGTCTCTGTAAC
Organism: Colobus angolensis palliatus; assembly: GCF_000951035.1. Lineage (NCBI taxonomy): Eukaryota > Metazoa > Chordata > Mammalia > Primates > Cercopithecidae > Colobus > Colobus angolensis. The sequence continues at coordinate 3,623,902 of NW_012115466.1, forward strand.
ATACGCATATATACATAGGTAAAAGTCAGTGAAGGAAGGAATACCTAAGCCCCTCAAGAAAAGCTCAAATGGAGATGAGGGCAGGCCCTGCAGAAGGGAGCCACTTATTTAATATGAAAAGATATAATGGTATCAGATTTAGGATTTGAAAGCATATACCTTCCTGAAAGATGGTTGTTTGAAATGTTTTACTCTTCATTAAAAGTATATTATAAATACACTACAAAATAAAATGAAAACTTCAAACATGCTATGATTATGGAATTCGCTTTAGCATTCTTAATATATTGTGTGCAAATTAAAAGAGTGATGCTGTATATGTCTCTAAAGACTTACTGAGAAGAATCAAATAGAGTGAATGTCAAAAGTTAAAGGACTTGTTTAAGCCAACGGTCAAGCTATTTATTTTTCTCTATTCTGAAACACACGTGCTGTTTTTGAAAGATAACCTGCTTTTAAGCACTTGTTCAGACCTCACCATGAGGGCACGGTAACTAAATATCATACCCCTCTAACTAATCAACTACAGACTCACTTAGGACCCTAAAAACAACTCTTCCATGTTTCTATATTTCTTTCTACAGGAAGGAAAATCAACTTGTGAAATATAAGCATAACTGCCCCTAAATAATATAATTGCCTCATCTGTACATTCATCTATTTCTGTGATAGTAAGAATAATGGTTTGTCACTAGTGATTCACTATAGAAGGCTGACTTTCGAGGGTGTCATTTAATAGAATTTTTTATTTAGTAGTACTAACCACAAGGTTAACAACAATTAGTTTTGTAACCTGGTCACTGTTTTTCTTTGTCTTCAACCACACAGACATTTTAAGACCAACTATCAGAAATAAATGCAAATGTTCATGGGAAGAAAAGAATAAATGAGTCATCTCACTTTACACATATTCCTTAAAAAGTTCCTTGATCAGGGTACACACAGGGCAGAAAAATTAATCCGACAGTGAAGAGAGCCAATATGCTTACAGGGAAAATCACTGAATGAGAACAGAGAGGTATCAGTATTAACAGTTGTATATAATGCACAAAAAGTGGTTAACTCTCAGAAATAATTCAGTAGTGCTACGAAAGTTTAGAAAAGAAGGAAACAATAGCTCTGTCAGCATGAATCGTTCTTTCTTTATGCTATGGGAATACCTTGATAAACCAAAAAGCAAGAAACATTTGGAAATCCAGCAATATGATCTTGATTAAGCCATTCAATCTGTTTGGGTCATAATTTTCTTATGTATATAAAAAAAAAGGGAATAGAAACAGATAATCTTTTTTTTTTTTTTTTTTTTGATACAGAGTCTCACACTATCACTTGGGGTGGAGGCTGCAGTGCAGTGGCATCATCTTGGCTCACTGCAACCTCCACCTCCAGGGTTCAAGATATTCTCCCACCTCAGCCTCCCAAGTAGCTGAGATTACAGGTGTCCACCACCACACCAAGCTAATTTTTTGTACTTTTAGTAGAGACAGAGTTTCACCATGTTGGCCAGGCTGGTCTCGAACTCCTGACCTCGTGATTCGCCTGCCTTGGTCTCCCAATGTGCTGGGATTACAAGCATGAGCTACTGCGACTGGCCAGAAATAGATCATCTTTAAAATCATTTTCTGCACTTTGGGAGGCCGAGGCAGGCGGATCACGAGGTCAGGAGATCGAGACCATTCTGGCTAACATGGTGAAACCTCGTCTCTACTAAAAATACAAAAAATTAGCCAGGCGTGCTGGCAGCTGCCTGTAGTCCCACCTACTTGGGAGGTTCTATTTCTAAATAAATGGCAGAAACAAGAGTGGAGTCTTGATCCTTTTTTCTAAATTAAAGTGATCTTTTCTATAATGCCACCAAACTCTTCATACATGCATATGTAGACCTCAAGGGTCATCATTTAATTCATGTATATTATTTTATCCTACATATATTATCCCTAATGGAGCTTTCATATTTTCTCATCCTTTAGTCCTTCACTTGATGATATAAATAGTATAGTTAAATTTTAGCTCTAAGAGGGTGGATCAAGTCCCAGTGATAATCTCTCTAATCTTTCAGAAAATGATCCAACTGCTATTTTCCATTGATTTTTTTTCCTCGAAAGCAGACTTGTGCAATAAAAATGTTTCCTCTTGTCAACAAATCCTCTTAGCATCACATAATCATCTTTTCATGAAAAAGGTAGCTAGGGGAACATTGCTAGCAATTTCAATGTGCTTCAAGGCCTCCAATTAGTAGAGAAGCTTGTGGCAATTCTGAACTAAAGGAAACTAGAAATGTGGAGATGTTAGACTGTCAAATACATCTCTCCCTCAGATTTACAGTTATTTTTCTATGAGATGTCTACCCATCTGCTGAGATGCTATAATTATATATTCTTAAGGTGACAGCATAATATGCTCTTCCTAGTCAGTACATTCAGTTTACCTAAGGTTAGAAGCAGTAAAATAAAGTGTCAAAAATGATCTTCAAATATAAGATTGATAGCCTATTATGTTTTTATTATTTAAACATAAGCCAAATCATGTCATTAGCTCACCCAAAGTGTTTTGACCTATTTCCTAAAAATCTTTTATAATTTGGATTCAAAATAACTATTATCCTGAAACCACACAAGCTCATCAAAATGAGATTTATTTAAATATCTTTGTGAGTGAAATACATAAGTATTTATGTGTAACCAACTGAATATCACTTTCATAACCAGTTTCACAGTCCCATTTTGTTCTCCTGAACCCTGAGAACCTACAAGATTTCCCTAGTTCAGTTTTGTTTAAGGGTTCTTTAATTGCTCTGATAAAAATATCCAACATCTTTCCTTGGGCCAGATATTCCTAAATGTTCTCTGTTAATAGTGTCCTTAGTAATATTTTTCACAATATTCTAGGCCAAAAGATATCTGTATCAGTTTTGTTTACTAAATGAGTAGGTCTTAACAATTCCACAAGTGTTAATGCCCTATTAACTTAGTAGCCAGTTGAAAAAAAAAAAACAACAAAAAAAAAACAAACAAAAACACAAAAATTGAAAGTAGTTCATGTAATATCCAGTAGGTGTTGCTGTGTTTCCCATAAAAATTTTAAATATTTCACAGCACCCCTGTGCATTTGCAATGGTACATGGGGTGAATCAGTGCCCATTTTGATAGCTATGATTGTAGGCATTGTTGTGTTGTATTTAATTCATCTGTAAGCATCTCAAGGACAAGAACTAGACTCATTCATCCTTATATTCCCAGAGCCTTCCAAAGTGTCAGGCACACAGTAGGTGTTAATTAATATTTCCAAATGAAAGAGGATGGCTATGAATAAATGATCAAGGAGATTAACACTGAATTAAGTAAAACAGTTACCTGTGGATTTGGGCACTCTGTAATATAAAGTGGTGACACAGCACAGTGATAGAGAATATGGACTCTATCGCTTTTTAGATACACGCTTGGCTTCCTTCATATGTAAGACGGGAAGTAATAATAGTGTCTACTGTATGGAACTGACAAGAAAATTCAATGAAAAATACATGTAATTCACCTAGCATAATGCACAGTATATAACTATTTGATAAATACTATTGTTACTACTATTTTGCTATTTTATGTCATAGAAGACAACACATGGAAGTCTGGGATTCGTGGGGAGAAATAAGTAAATAAAACCTAAAAATATTAAGAAGACAATCAGGGAAATTATTTTCAAAAGGAAAGCTGTGGTTACAAATAGATTCAGAAAGCACCGTTAGGACGCTTTGAAAATACATTCAAACAACAGGTTCTTTGTGGCCAGACTCAGGAAGCTGAAGTGTTACTGCAATTTGCCGTTTGCCAAAAGTGAGATAAACTAAAATCCCTTCATTTCGTGGCTTGAAATTGAAGACCAAAAGCATCTCTTATTTCAAATTATATTCCTAATTACAGAAACAGGCTAGCACCCCTGTTGTAAAGGGGCTGCCAGTATTTCCATTATCAGTTCCCATTTTCAGGGCTTATTACTAAAGCACACACTCCAGGGAGATTGTTGGCATAGAGGATCTCAGCATGGAAGAGAACATGTTTTAGAAAATTTGGCATCAACCTTCCAACTATAAATACAAAGAGATAGAAAGGCAACAGTGAAAAGTCAAGAAAACCCAGGGTGCTAGGATTGAAAAGGTGGTTCAAGCTAATTTCAAATGTAATGTATAAATGAAAACCCTGCTTAGACCATTAAAAGGGAAAATAGATTTTTAAATTTCAACAATTTCACTAAACATCTGTAACAAGAGAGCAGAAGCAAAGTGATCTACCCATCTGTCTCCTATTAGTAAAAACTGGCATAAATCTAATTTCAATATCTATGAGGATTTCCTTCAGCTTCAACCTTGACCAATGTAAAAAGGTAACTTGTTGATTTTAATTTGAACCATTTCTGCATTAATTTTTTTAAAGAATTAGACACATTATTTATTTGTAAGCTTTCTGTCATAATCATTGAAAGATTTGTGTACCTATTTTAGTCTCAAATATCCTTTGCTTTGAATGTGGTTTTACTAAAAATTGTTGTTAGCTTCTAAAACTGTTGTTAATAGAGAAAGCTGTTATAATTATCTAAGATAATGTATACTTTTCTTTAAATAGTTATCTTATAACAAAAATAGCACTTATAAAATTAAGTCTTAAAGTAGCTGGGCAAAGAAAAGACACTAGAAAAATTATATTGAGCCATTCAACTTATATATAAGTGCTTTTGAACTTATATTTGATTGTGATCACCAAATAAAGTAGAAGTTATAAGGAAAACTTCAGTTTTGTCTCAGAAAAAGATTTCACTCTTCCTCAATCTATAACATTGCAGAAATGGTCACATGATTCTTGATTACTTTCAGTAGATTAATCCAAGGGTGAGTTCTGAGCTTGTTAGTTTCTGTACTCCTCAGGGCAGGAAATAACTCCTTTAAGCCAAAAGCCTTTTTTTCTGCTGTGTTACAGTAAACATAATCTTATCCATATTTAGAATACTCAATTAAGCAGAGTGAATGAAAAAAAATTAAGGCCCCACTGTATGGAGATAATAAAGACTTGACAGAAGTTAATACTTTGATTCTTATATCTTTTTGCCACAATACAGCATTACTGAATTTATGAGAATCTTTATTCAACCTTCTCTCTAGGAAATATAGCAACTTACTAAACGTGGACAAGCAATTTATGGAACAAATTTTAAAACAGGTAATGAAAGCACAGAATTATGGAGCAGTACTGACCTCTGGATATCATTTTGTATATACCCTTAAAGAAATGGCTATACCTAAACCATCTATGTTGAGTTACTATCTGTTACATTCTTAAAAGGCATCCAAAAAGAAAAATTTAAAACCTCTTTAGCTAGTCAGTTCTGATTTTAATGCTGTCAAGAATTTCTTCTTCATATCTAAAAGAATTTCTTCCTTCTGCAATTTAAGATGCTGTCCTCTTCTTTTAACCTCTGTGAAGATGGAGAATAGTTATGATCCTTTATAGAGGATAAGTTCACATATCATGTATTCCCATCTTAGAGATTTTATACCATAAAGCTAGATCACATTTTAAAGTATATAAACATAATTACACAGAAATATTTTTAAATTCCATTAAAAGGAAAAAAAAAATAAGTCCATTCCCCACCTAGTTTATAAATTATCCTTGGTAAATCAGCTCTAAATCTTGCACCTGCTAAATCAGCACCAATTTATGTATCACCACAGATGCCTTTTTCATTTAACTCTTCAGTGAACAAAAAGCTTTATCATTATCTATCATAGAAGAAAAATGACTCCCTAGATGTAGGTCTAATTAAGAATGTCAAGATGATCTCTTTTGGACTCTGATCAATTCCTTTATTTACATAGTTTGTTTTTATTACTTCCCAAAATTGAATTGATGGGTCAAATCAATCCCATGCAATATAAAAACTCTTTCCAGTATAAAGCATATTTTACTACCATATACTTTTTTATATTAAATTGTACAATTTGTCTGTAAATGTATCATTTTTTCCTATTCTCAATAAAATCTTAATTAAAATGGGAATTGTAATGAGATCCCTATGACTAAATTTATGATATATTTTATTCTATAGTGTTCTTTTAAAGGAAACAAATAGCACAGAGTTTGGCACCTAACATACATAATTTATTTTTTTAAATGTTAAGTGAATTATTCTGTAAGCATACAAAAATATTCTGAGTTAGATAAGAAAATTTGAGCTGCATTTTGTCAATCAAATTTACCTGGTCGACTAGCTAAACTAGTTGACTAATAGCCTTTTGCATTAGATTTAGTACCTTAAAGCAGCAGGTAAGTTTCATTTATCTTTGTATTCCTGGGCCCTAGCAGGGTATTTGATACCCAGACAATGTCAACTAAGTGATTTAAAAATTCCAAATCATATTATGTTAGTCACTTCCTTAACCTCAATATTAAGACCAACTATGCTTACTATTTTACATACTATTAAGATTTAATGAATATTAAAACAATATAACAGCTATACATAAGCATACATAATTCAACTCATAAAAATGTAAATGTGTATATACTGAAGTTTTAACTTTCTATACAAGTAATCAAGAATATCAAGATACCAAGAACAGAAACCAGATACATTTCTATTATAAAGAACATCTAACTGTTATATTACATTCAAATCTCTGGAAGTCACTTTTTCTATCATAGATGCAGCTTGCCCTTACTGCATCAGCTTTGTTAGTGGAAGATGTACTACTATCTATTTTTCTTAGCTGTTGCCAAATAGAGATACAGTGGATAAGAAAACTCATGTGATTTTGGCATCAGAATATTCAACCAGTGTGTATTCAAGAAATTAACAATAGTACACAGCTTGCTATATTATTCTACGAGGGAATATACATACATTTCTTAGTACTAGAAATTGCAACTGCCAGCTTAATTCAAAGAGGTTCTGAATGAATGTTCCCAGAATACTAGTGAAAAATCTAACTAGATGTATAAACACTTGGTCATTGTTCAGAGCCTGTGTCAAAAAAGTACCTTGCTTTTTTAAATAACAACCTAAATTACAATAAGGTATAATGTTTCAAAAGTCTTCAGTGTGCTCTCAACTTCACTTCTAGTACCTTATATCGATATATATTTTTCTCTTTCTTAAGTGTAATCTAAAGTGTTTGGATAAATGCCATAATAAAAAGCAGTGTTCATTATCATTTTATATTTCCTATCTGATCTATTATGCCTTTAACAAAACATATTCTTCCATACATTTACAACATCAGTTATTGTGTTCAAGACCTTGTGGGTACTCTAAAAATACTCTGAGACTGATAATCTGGGTACAGGGGGGTGAATTAGGTTCTCTTTTAGAAGAAAACTAGTCCCCTTATATTCACAGGGAATTTGTGTTGCTAAATAATGGATTTTAGTGCAAATAAGTTGTTCAGATTTACTTCTGTGCTTTGGAGTTAACCTTCTATAGAACACTTTCAATGTACTGTATAGGAATTTAATTTCATATATTATAGATACTCTTTCTAAGGTACAGCACTACAACTTGAATTAATAAAATAAAAACTATGGATTCATTTACTCAGTTATTAAGTAAACTTTAAGTGCCTCCTACATGTTATGTATTTCTCTCACTTTAAAATTTATAGTTAAACTCCTTGTACTGATCCCAGAGTAAAAAAAGAAGGGAGAAAGACAGAGAGAGAGCAAGAGAAAGAGACAGAGGCAGCAGGAAGAGGAGAACAGAGGGAGAGGGAGAGAAAAAGATCATACACAGAGGTCACTTTAAGGTGACACAAACTTTGCTAAAATAATCAATGATATAGATCCCTAAGAAAAGAAAACCCAATTCTCCTACAACTTTTTCCTCAGGCTCATTAGAAGAAGGTTTAAAAAACAATTTTCCTTAATACCCCAAGCAATACCCTTCTAAATCTTCCCAATGATAGTGCTACTGCTTTGTGACTGTTTCCTGCATTCCCTCACTCTTCTAATTCATTTTTGTTAACAGAAGGAATACAGGAAGAAAAACCACCTCTATCAATTGCTGAAAGAACTAACATTTCAAAGTGAATGATCAGCAGATGATTGTGAATATAAAGGGACTAGTTTTCTACTAAAAGAGTATTTAATTTGCCCCCCGTACCCAGATTATCAGTCTCAGAGTATTTTTAGAGTGCCCACAAGGTCTTGAACACAATAATTGATATTGTAAATGTATGGAAGAATATGTTTTGTTAAAGGCATAATAGATCAGATAGCTTGGGGCAGAGAGATCGGTGGAACACTATCTAAACCATCATTAGAAGATGGCTGTCTAGCCTGAAAGAAGGATAGCTCAGATCCAGTTCCCAGTCTTTCTTAAAAGTAAGGATAAACACTTCAATCTTTAAAGTAGTCTAATATCTACCTCCACATTTAAAATGCAGCTGGGCCTGTGGGGCAAGCCTTTTTGGGTCCACTTTCTAACTCATCAAAACTTTTCTTCTAACCATAATAATAAAGATAATTTTCCTTACCCTATAGCAACCTCGCCTAGAAAATGCCGTAGAGCAGAAAAACAGTCACCTATGTGAGGTAAATACACTATTACAGAGCACTAAATTATTTCAAAATTACAGCTTTTAGGTTTCTAATTGTTGGCTATGTAATTTGTGGAGTTAATGAACTTCATACTGGAGAACAGGTCATTATAGTACAAAATTTCCTCATCTCAGTTGAATAAAATTCTTCCCCATCTTTAGGAGACTAATTCAGAGTTTAGATATTCTAGGAAAAAGATAATACACTAAGAATTTTTAAAAAACAACAACAACGAAAAGCAGAAGCAAGGTGGCAAAACAGAAGGCTTCACCTATCATCACCTCCACAAGAACACCAATTTAACAGATATCTACAGAAAAAATTTAAGATATACCTTCATAAGAGCCAAAAATCAGATGAGCACTCAAAGTACCTGGTTTTAAATTCACATCACTGAAAGAGGTACTTAAGATGTAGTACAGAGGGGGGAGCAAGATGGCCGAATAGGAACAGCTCCAGCCTCCAGCTCCCAGTGTGAGCGACATAGAAGACGAGTGATTTCTGCATTTTCAACTGAGGTGCAGACCGACATCTCACACCTCACATGGCGGGGTACACCCCTGAGACGAAGCTACCTGAGCAAGAATCAGACAGCAGCACTCGCTGTTCAGTAATATTCTATCTTCTGCAACCTCTACTGCTGATACCCAGGAAAACAGGGTCTGGAGTGGACCTCAAGCAATCTCCAACAGACCTACAGCTGAGGGTCCTGACTGTTAGAAGGAAAACTAACAAACAGAAAGGACACCCACACCAAAACTCCATCAGTACATCACCAACATCAAAGACCAAAGGCAGATAAAACCACAAAGATGGGGGAAAAGCAGGGCAGAAAAGCTGGAAATTTAAAAAATCAGAGTGAATCTCCCCCTCCAAAGGAATGCAGCTCATCGCCAGCAAGGGATCAAAGCTGGACAGAGAATGACTTTGATGAGTTCAGAGGAGAAGACTTCAGTCGATCAAACTTCTCAGAGCTAAAGGAGGAACTACGTACCCAGCGCAAAGAAACTAAAAATCTTGAAAAAAGAATGGAAGAATGTATAACTAAAATAATCAATGCAGAAAAGGCCATAAACAAACTGACAGAGATAAAAACCGTGACATGAGAAATACGTGACAAATGCACAAGCTTCAGTAACCAACTTGATCAATTGGAAGAAAGAGTATCAATGATTGAAGATCAAAGGAATGAAATGAAGTGAGAAGAGAAGTCTAGAGAAAAAAGAGAAAAAAGAAACGAACAAAGCCTCCAAGAAATATGGGATTATGTGAAAAGACCAAATCTGCATCTGACTGGTGTGCCTGAAAGTGAGGGAGAAAATGGAACCAAGTTGGAAAACACTCTTCAGGATATCATCCAGGAGAACTTCCCCAACCTAGTAAGGTAGGCCAACATTCAAATTCAGGAAATACAAAGAATGCCACAAAGACACTCCTTGAGAAGAGCAACTCCAAGACACATAATTGTCAGATTCACCAAAGTTGAAAGGAAGGAAAAAAAGGTTAAGGGCAGCCAGAGAGAAAGGTCGGGTTACCCAAAAAGGGAAGCTCATCACACTAACAGCAGATCTCTCGGCAGAAATTCTCCAAGCCAGAAGAGAGTGGGGGCCAATATTCAACATTCTTAAAGAAAAGAATTTTCAACCCAGAATTTCATATCCAGCCAAACTAAGTTTCGTAAGTGAAAGATAAATAAAATCCTTTACAGACAAGCAAATGGTTAGACATTTTGTCACCACCAGGCCTGCCCTACAAGAGATCCTGAACGAAGCACTAAACATGGAAAGGAACAACAGGTACCAGCCATTGCAAAAACATGTCAAAATGTAAAGTCCATCGATTCTAGGAAGAAACTGCATCAACTAGCCAGCAAAATAACCAGCTAATATCATAACGACAGGATCAAGTTCACACATAACAATATTAACCTTAAATGTAAATGGACTAAATAGTTCAATTAAAAGACACAGACTGGCAAATTGGATAAAGAGTCAAGACCCATCAGTTTGCTGTATTCAGGAGATCCATCTTTCATGCAGAGACACACAAAGGCTCAAAATAAAGGGTTGAAGGAAGATCTACCAAGCAAATGGAGAACAAAAAAAAAGCAGGGGTTGCAATCCTAGTCTCCGATAAAACAGACTTTAAACCATCAAAGATGAAAAGAGACAAAGAAGGCCATTACATAATGGTAAAGGGATCAATTCAACAGTAAATGCTAACTATTCTAAATATATATGCGCCCAATACAGGAGCACCCACATTCCTAAAGCAAATCCTTAGAGACTTACAAAGAGACTTAGACTCCCATACAATAATAATGGGAAACTTCAACACCCCACTGGCAACATTAGACAGATCAACGAGACAGAAAGTTAACAAGGATATCCAGGAATTGAGCTCAACTCTGCACCAAGCAGACCTAATAGACATCTACAGAACTCTCCACCCCAAATCAACAGAATATACATTCTTCTCAGCACCGCATCACA
>NW_012115466.1:3635132-3635653 GCF_000951035.1 Colobus angolensis palliatus
AGAAGCAAGAGCAAACACATTCAAAAGCTGGCAGAAGGCAAGAAATAACTAAGATCAGAGCAGAACTGAAGGAGATAGAGACACAAAAAAACCCTCCAAAAAATCAATGAATCCAGGAGCTGATTATTTGAAAAGATCAAGAAAATTGATAAACTGCTAGCAAGATTAATAAAGAAGAAAAGAGAGAAGAATCAAATAGATGCAATAAAAAATGATAAAGGGGATCACCACCAATCCCACAGAAATACAAACAACCATCAGAGAATACTATAAACACCTCTACACAAATCAACCAAAAAATCTAGAAGAAATGGATAATTTCCTGGACACTTACACTCTCCCAAGACTAAACCAGGAAGAAGTTGAATCCCTGAATAAACCAATAACAGGCTCTGAAATTGAGGCAATAATTAATAGCCTACCAACCAAAAAAAGTCCAGGACCAGATAGATTCACAGCCAAATTCTATCGGAGGTACAAGGAGGAGCTGGTACCATTCCTTCTGAAACTATTCCAATCAA
>NW_012115466.1:3638069-3646792 GCF_000951035.1 Colobus angolensis palliatus
CTATTATGGGGAGGGGGGAGGGTGAAGGGATGGCATTGGGAGTTATACCTGATGTAAATGATGAGTTGATGGGTGCTGACGAGTTGGTGTGTGCAGCACACCAACTTGGCACAAGTATACATATGTAACAAACTTGCACGTTGTTCACATGTACCCTAGAACTTAAAGTATAATAAAAAAAAAAAGATGTAGGACAAACAGTCCTGAATCATCAATGCCACCTCTCGCCCATCCCTTGTCAGTGGCAGTGTGGTTTGGAGAGAAAATCTGAGTGCATGGGAAAGGGAGAGCACAAAAATGGTGAGACATGGCACTGGACTCAGTGCAGCCCTGTTTTAGAAGAAAGCAAAACTAGACCAAACTCAACTGATGCCCAACCATGGAAGAAGCATTTGAACCAGCCCTACCCAGAGGGGAATCACCCATCCCAGTGGTTGGAGCTTCAGTTATTGCAAGCCTCGCCACCACAAGACAAAGTGCCCTGGAGTTCTAAATAAACTTGAAAGGTAGTCAAGGCTATAAGGATACAAGGACTGCAACTCCTAGGAGAGTACTAATGCTCAGCTGGGCTCAGAACCAGTAAATGGGGGGAGGGGGACATTTGAATGATACCAGCTGGGGCAGCTATGGGAATGCTGGTGCTAACCCTCCCTGAACCCAAGACTGCACTGCTCACAACTCCAAAAGAGACCTTTTCCTTCTGTTTGAGGAGAGGAAAGGGAAGAGTGAAGAGGACTTTGTCTCCTATTTTGGATACCAGCTCTGCTATAGCAGGATAGGACATCAGTCAGAGTCCTGAGACCCCCTTTCTAGGAACAAACTCACACATGGCATTTCTAGATACACTCTGAGACAAAAGGGAATCTGCTGCCTTAAAGAGAAGAACACAGTCCCGGCAAGATTCATCACTTGCTCACTAAAGAGCCCTTGAGCCCTGAATAACCAGCAGCAATACCCAGGTAGTGTGCTGTGGGTCTTGGGTAAGTAAACGAGACTTTGCCTTGTACCTTAAGTATCAGTTTGCAACAGAAGGGTAGACTACCAGATGGACTCCTGGGTCCTGAGTACAGGCCTTGTCTCTTAGATAGTATTTTGGGACCTGCCCTGGACCAGAAGGGAGCCTACTGCCCTGAAGGTGAGTCTCAGGCAAGGTAACACTCACTACAAGCTGGCGGAAGAGCCCCAGGTACTTAAGGGAACATCAGCAATAGCCTGGCAGTTGTCCCCATTGTCCTGTGGTGCTAGTGGTCATGGGGTGAGGCTTCTGTCTTTAGAAAGAAGAGAGAAGAGTGGAAAGGATTGCATCTTGTAGTCTGAGTGCCAGCTCAGTCACACTACAATAGCACACTAAATAGACTTCTAAGGCTTTTAACTCTAGTCTCTGACTCCTAAACAGCATCTCTGGACCCAGCTGGGGCCTGCAGGAATTCACTGTGCTGAAGGGATGACACAGGCCTGGCTGGCTTGTTCAATCTGCTAATTGTAGAACCCCAGGGCCTTGAGAAAACAGAGATGACTTTCAGGGAGTGGTTACAGCAGGCCTTGGGCAAGACCCAGTACCTAGCTGGCTTCAGGTCTGACCCAGCACAATCCTGGTGGTGGTGGCCACATGGGAGCTTTTGTCCCTCCACTCCCAGCTCCAGGCAACTCAGAACAGAGAGAAAGTCTCCATTTGATGGGGAGAAACTAATGGAAGAGAATAAGAGCCTCTGCCTGGTAATCCAAAGAATTCTTCTGGATCTTGTCCAAGACCATCAAGGTATACCTGTGCAAGTCTGCAAGAACCACAGAAGTACTGGGCTTGAGGTGCCCCCTAATGCAGATACAGCTTAGGTCGTAACACCCATGTCCTTTCAAATGTATGGAAAGCTTTCCCAAGAAGGATGGGAACAAACAAGCCCAGACTATGAAGACTACAATAAATATCTAACTCTTCAATGCCCAGAAACAGATGAACATTTACAAGTATCATGACTATCCAGGAAAACATGACCTCACCAAATGAACTAAATAAGGTACCACAGATCAAGTTAAGAGAAACAGAGGTAAGTGACCTTTCAGATAGATAATTCAAAATTGCTGTTTTGAAGAAACTCAAAGAATTTCAAGATATTGCAGAGAAGGAATTCATAATTCTACACATAAATTAAAGAGATTGAAGTAATTAAAAAGAATCAAGTAGAAATTCTGGAGCTAAAAATGTAATTTGAATATGAAAGAATGCATCACAGTCTTTTAATAACAGAATTGATCAAGCAGAAGAAATAGTGAGCTTGAAGGTAGGCTATTTGGAAATACACAGAGAAGACAAAAGAAAGAAGCATAAACAACAATGAATCATGCATACAGGATCTAGAAAATAGTCTCAAAAAGGCAAATCTAAAGAGTTATTGGCCTTAAAGAGCAGGTAGAGAAAGAGATGGGGCAGAACGTGTATTCAAAGGGGTAATAACATAATTTCCCAAACTTAGAGAAATATATCATTATTCAAATACAAGAAGGTAATAGGACACAAGCAGACTTAACCCAAAGAAGACTACTTCAAGACATGTAATAATAAAATTCCCAAAGGTCAAGGATAAAGAAAGGATCCTAAAAACAGCAAGAGGAGAAAAACAACATACAGTGGAGCTCTATTACATCTGGCAGCAGACTTTCCAGTGGAAACTTTACAGGCCAGGGGAGAGCAGCATTACATAAGTGCTAAAGGAAATAAAACTTTTAACTTGGAATAGTATATCCAGCAAAAATATCTTTCAAACATGAAGAAGAAATAAAGATTTTCCCAAACAAAGAAAAGCTGAGGGATTTTGTCAACACCAGATCTATCCTACGAAAAAACGCTAAAGGGAGCACTTCAAGGAAGAAGACAAAAAAAAAAAAACGGGCATTAAGTAGCAATAAGAAATTATCTGATCAGGTGTGGTGGCTCATGCCTGTAATCCCAGCAATTTAGAAGGCAAAAACAGATGGATCACAAGGTCAGGAGTTCGAGACCAGCCTGGCCAATACGGTGAAACCCTGTTTCTACTAAAAAAAAATACAAAAATTAGCCGGGCATGGTGGCATGCGCCTTAATCCCAGCTATTCGGGAGGCTAAGGCAGGAGAATAGCTTGAACCAGGAGGCAGAGGTTGCAGTGAGCCGAGATCACACCACTGCACTCCAGCCTGGACAATACAGCGAGATTCTGTCTCACAAAAAAAAAAAAGAAAAAGAAAAGAAAAAAGAAATAATTGAAGCTACAAAACTCACAGGTAATAGTAAGTGCACAGAAAACCAGAATATTATAACACTGTGTCTGTGGTGTGTGCACTATTCTTATCATAATTAGAAAGACTAAAAAATAAACCAATCAAAAAAAGAACAACTTTTAAAGACATAGACTGTGCAATAAGATATAAACAGAAACAACAAAAGTTAAAGAGCAGAGGGATAAAGTTAAGGTATAGAGTTTGTATTAGTTTTACTTGTTTTTTATGCAAACAGTATTATGTTGTAATCAGCTTAAAATAATGGGTTATAAGATGGTATTTGCAAGGTACATGGTAAACTCAAACAGAAAAACATACAATGGGCCAGGCATGGTGGCTCACACCTGTAATCCCAGTACTTTGCAAGGCTGAGGTGGGTGGATCACCTGAGATCAGGAGTCCAAGATCGCCTTGGCAATATTGTGAAACCCCATCAAAATCAGCCAGGAGTGGTGGTGCATGCCTGTAATCCCAGCTACTAGGGAGACAGAGGCAGGAGAATCACTTGAACCTGGGAGGTGAAGGTTGTGGTGAGCCAATATCACGCCACTGAACTCCAGTCTGGACAATAAAGTGAGACTTCATCTCAAAAAAAAAAAAGAAAAAAAAAGAAAAGTACAAAACATACAATGGATACACAAAAAAAAACTAGATTACATCACCAGAGAAAATTACCTTTAATGAAAGGAAGAAAGGAAAGAAGAGAAGACCACACACACACACACACACACACACACACACACCAGAAAATGAATAACAAAATGGCACGAATAAGCCCTTATTTATCAACAATAACATTGAATGTAAATGGCTAAACTCTCCAACCAAAAGATGTAAGTAGCTGAATGGAAAACAAAACAAAAAACAGGACTCAGTGATCTATTACCTATAAGAAATACACTTCACCTGTAAAGACACATATAGACTGAAAATAGAGGGATGGAAACAGATATTCCATGCCAATGGAAATGAAAAAACAGCAGGAGTAACTATACTTAAATTAGAAAAAAAATAGATTTCAAGATAAAGACTAAAAGAGACAAAGAAGGTCACTATATAATGATGAAGGGGTCAATTCTGCAAGATGATACAACAATTTTAAACATATATGCACTCAACACTGAAACACCTAGATGTATAAAGTAAGTATTATTGGAGCTAAAGAGAAAAATAGATCCAAATGCGATAATAGCTAGAGACCTCAACATCCCACTATCAGTACATCTCACTTTCAGCACTGATTTTCCAGATAGAATATCAATGACACCAAAAAAATTAGGATATAAATTGCACTATAGACCAAATAAACTTAGCATATATTTATAGAACATTTTATCCAATGGCTGTAGAATAAACATTCTTTCAACAGCACTTTGGACCATCCTCAAGGATACACCATATGTAAGGTCACAAAACAAGTGTTAAAACACTCAGAAAATTTGAAATAATATCAAGCATCTTCTTTGACCACAATGGAATAAAAGTAGAAATCAATAACAAAAGTAATTGTAGAAACAATGCAAATATATGGAAATTAAACAATACACTCCTGAATGACCAGTAGGTCAATGAAGAAATTAAGAGAAAAAAATTTTAAAAATTCTTGAAACAAATGATAATGGAAATACAACATATCAAAACCTATGGGATACAGCAAAATCAGTACTAAGAGAAATGTTTATAGCTATAAGTGTCTACATGGAATAAAAAAAAGAAAAACTTCAAATAAACAACCTAACAATGCATCTTAAAGAACTAGAAAAGCAAGAGCAAACCAAACCCAAAATTAGTATAAGAAAAAAATAAATAAAATTGGAAAAAAACATAAAAGATAAATGAAATTAAAAGTTGGTCTTCTGAAAAGTTAAACAAAATTGACAAACTTACAGCCAGGTTAAGAAAAATAAAGAGAAGGATCAAATAAATAAAATCAGAGATGAAAAAAGAGATACTACAACTGATATCACAGAAATTCAAAGAATCATTAGTGGAAATTATGAACAATTATATGCCAATAAGTTGAAAAATGCACAAATTCCTAGACACATACAACCTAACAAGATGAAGCCATGAAGAAATCCAAAACCTGAAACAGTCCAATAAAAAGTAATAAGATCAAAGCTGTAATAAAAAGTCTCTCAGCAAAGAAAAACTTGGGACCCAACTGCTTCACTGATAAATTTTACCTAGCATAAACAAGAACTAATACCAATCCTATTCAAACTATTCCAAGAAATAGAGGAAAAGAAAATACTTCCAAACTCATTATATGAGATCCACATTATCCTGATATCAAAACGAGACCAAGACAAATTAAAAAAAATAGAAACTACAGGCCAATATCACTGATGAATATTGATGCAAAAATTCTCAACAGAATACTAGCAAACTGAATTTAACAATACATTAAAAAGGTAATTAATCGTTACCAAGTGGGATTCATCACAGGAATGTAATGATGGTTCAACATACACAAATCAATCAGGGTGATACATTACATCAACAGAATGAAGAATAAAAACCATATGATCATTTCAATTGATACAGAAAAATCATTTGATAAATTTCAACATTGCTTCACAATAAAAATCCTTAATGAATTGGGTACAGAAGGAACACACGTCAACATAAGAAAAGCAATGCATAACAAACCCACAGCCAGCATCATACTGAATGGGAGAAATATGAAAGTATTTTTCTTTTTTTATCTGGAACACAACAAGGATGATCACCATTTTCACTGTAATTCAACACTGTACTGGAAGTCCTAGCTAGGGCAATCTGAGAAGACAAAGATGAAGAAATAAAGGGCATCCAAATTGGAAAAAAAATAAGTCAAATTATATTTGAAATTTAATTTTCATATTACTTTATCCTATATTTGGAAAACCCTACAGACTCCACAAGAAAACTATTACAATTGATAAACAAATTCAGTAAAGTTGAAGAAAATGAAATCAACATTCAAAAGTCAGTAGCATTTCTATATGCCAACAGTCAACAATCTGAAAAAGAAGCCAATAAAGTAATCTCATTTACAATAGGTACAAATAAAATTAAATACCTAGGAATAAAGTTAACCAAAGAAGGAAAGTTCTCTACTATAAAAACTGATGAAAGAAATTGAAGAGGACACAAAAACATGGGAAGATATTCCATGTTCATGGATTGGAAGAATCAATATTGTTAAAATGTCCATGCTACCCAAATCTATCTACAGATTTAATGCAACCTCTATCAAAATACCAATGAAATTCTGCATGGAAATAGAAAAATAAAACAGTCCTTAAATTTATATGAAACCACAAAATAGAATAGCCAAAGCTATGCTCAACGAAGCTAATGAGGAGGAATTGCATTACCTGACTTCAAATTATACTACAGAACTGTAGTAACCAAAATGCCAGGGCACTGGTATAAAAATAGACACATAGACCAGTGGAGCAGAATAGAGAACCCAGAAATAAATCCACACATCTACAGTGAACTCATTTTCAACAAAGTTTCTGAGAACATACACTGGGAAAAGGACATTCTCTTAAACAAATGGTGCTAGAAAAACTAGATATCCATATGCAGAAGAATGAAACTAGACCCATGTCTCTTGCCATATACAAAAATCAAATCAAAGTGGATTAAAGACTTAAATCTGAGACTTCAATCTAAGAAACTACTACAGGAAAACATTGGAGAAACTCTCCAGGACGTGGGAGTGGACAAAAGCTTCTTAAGAAATACCCCACAGGCACAGGAAACCAAAGCCAAAATGGACAAATGGGATCACATCAAGTTAAAAAGCTTCTGCATAGCAAAGGATACAATCAACAAAGTGGACAATCCACAGAATGGGAGAAAATATTTGCAAACTACCCATCTGAAAAGGGATTTATAATTAGAATATATAAGAAGCTGAAACAAATCTATAGCAAAAAAAAAAAAAAAATCTAATAATCTGATTTAAAAATGGGCAAAATATCTGAATAGATATTTTTCAAAAGAAGACATACAAATGGCAAACAGGTATATGAAGAGGTACTCAACATCACTGATCATCAGAGAAATGCAAATAAAAACTACAATTAGATATCATCTCATGCCATTTAAAATGGCTTTTATCAAAAAGACAGGCAGTAACAAATGCTGGTGAGCATGTGGATAAAAAGGAAACCCTTGTACAACTGTTGGTGTGAATGTAAATTTGTACAGCTGCTATGGAGAACAGTTTGGAGGTTTCTCAAAAATCTAAAAATAGAGCTACCATATGATCCAACAATCCCACTCCTAGGTATACACCCAAAAGAAAGAAAATCAGTATATTGAAGAGATATCTGCACTCCTATGAAATAACTAAAAGAGTATAATTGCACAAAGAACAGATCCTCGATGTGATGTATACCATAATTACCCTGATGTGATTATTATGCACTGCATGCCTGTATCAAAATATGTCATGTAACCCATAAATATATATACCTACTGATATAGTTTGAATTCGAGTCCTCACTCAAATCTCATGTCAAATTGTAATCCAGTGTTAGAGTTGGGGCCTGGTGGGAGGTGACTGGATCATGGGAGCCTATTTCCCCCTTTGGTGCTATTTTCATGATAGAGTTCTCACGAGATCTGGTTGTTTAAAATTGTTTGATGCCTCCCCCCTCGCTCTCTCTTCCTCCTGCTCCAGTCATGTAAGACATGTCTGTTTTCTCATCTGTGATGATTGAAACTTTATTGAGGCCTCTCCAGACATGGTTCCTGTACAGCCTGTGGAACCATGAGCCAATTAAACCTCTTTTCTTTATAAATTACACAGTCTCAGGTATTTCTTCATAGCAGTGTGAGAACAGACTAATACACTTACCATGTACTCACAAAAATTAACAATTTTAAATAAGAATTATATTTGACTCTATAAAGACAAATCTTAAATTTTAAATTATAATCCAAGACTTTAGAGAAGTTAGGGAATTAGAGGATCAATGTATATATCTGACAACCATATAGCCATATATTGAAATACATATGTCACTGAAGGTATATTGTAAAAGGTAATTTGGCCAACTGTATTTGACCAACTATTCTTGAATTCTCTAAATACAATCGTTTTAAGATTTTAAAAAAGGATTCCTCATATACTACCAAAAATGTGCTTAATCCCCATGCTAAAGATTGAAAAGCTCTGAGTACAACTTAATTTCCAAATTTATGTTATCAGTTTTATCTGCAAAAAAATTGTATTGAGAAACCACACTGAAACTTTCTTATTTCACTAAAGTGTGGTGAGGCATAAAAATCCAAGGAGACATTGTAAGGGATTATCATATATTACAAAGGATTTTTTTGAAAAAAAAATAGAATACTGTAAATAATACTATAAACTATATAGAATATTATAAATAAAGCTATTCCTATCTATAGTTACTTGAAGCTAACACTGCTTTTTTTTTTTTTTTTTTTTTGGAGACGGAGTCTT
>NW_012115466.1:3647237-3689448 GCF_000951035.1 Colobus angolensis palliatus
GGGTTTCACCGTGTTAGCCAGGATGGTCTCGATCTCCTGACCTCGTGATCCGCCCGTCTCGGCCTCCCAAAGTGCTGAGATTACAGGCTTGAGCCACCGCGCCTGGCCACACTGAATTCTTAAACTTGCTATCTAATGCTCAGCTTTGTAAACACTTCTGTCCTTATTTGTCCTCTTCAAAGACTTACTCCATTATTGATAATGCCCAGTGATGTCAGATAGAATAGAAAAACTGCCTAAAAATTGAGCACCAAGGCTTTCATTGCTTTTCAGGTCAAATACCAGGGATTTGTTGACGAAAGTAGTCTTTGTAACATCTAGAGAAAAATTATCATACATATTTCTGTTTTGCAGCAGAGGAAGGCGAGGAATAAAGAAACACAAGAGTTTAATACAATGCATAAATGTAATAAGAAACAGCCTAAATGGATCATCATCTATTTAAAAGAGAAAAATGTAAAAGTTATATTTTCCCATGTACTTGAAAATAATCAGGTATCAGTATTTCTAATGATCTAGCTTTTCTTAAGATATTGAAGGATACTGAGTTATTTCCTCTTAAATGTACTCTTACATATTAGGGAACATGTAGCTTTTACTGGTGCACATACACTTACAAGTAGACATAGTTACTCTGAGACACACCCTTCTCATATTTATGTCTTTTGCACCAAGAGCCTATGAATAATTATGTGTTGGGGAAGATCCATCAATTACTTCACCATCTAAAAAGTCAGTTTTCTCCTAGTTAGGGACAGATTTGCAGCCTAATTTAGAGTAAATAGCCATTTTTGAAATGTGTTGAAATAAATTATGTCTGCCTATCAGAGCTATCAACCTTGTAGCCACTCTACTAAAACTATGAGATCTACTACTTGTTGATGAGTGAAAGCACTGAGTCGAGCAATCCACAACTGGAGAGGATTAGCTTACAACTGCTGCCACTATCAGCAAAACAGCAAGAAACAGGCAGTTCATTTTATAGAAACTTAATGGAGTGTATGGCTCTGGCTGTTTAGTACAAGCACTGTCAAGGCATCTAAGCAAAAAGTCTCAGCTGTCATCACTGACAAGCTGAGTAGAATTACTTGTCACAGTAGACTAGAAAAGGCACCATTAAAATGGTACATGGGGCTGTTACCATACATCTGCATATTGTAGCCACAGAGAGACAACATCCTTATGGTTGCCACAGACATATGACAATGGTATATCCACAAAAGACTTTTCAACATGTAATAGACATGAAAGTTAAATATTGCACTCTTAGCATTTCAAATATGATAGCAATATATGATGGCTAAGTATATCTTCCTAAGTATATCCATTTGCTAAACTATCTATGTACTTATTTTCTATAGTAATGTCTAAGTCGACATCTCCTTGGTTAACTTTTGCTGTCCAAATCTAAAAGCCCTTAATTGTACTATTATTAAGTTACTGCTGGAAACCTGATAGACACTAAAAGCTGTTTATCATGAACAAATTATACATTTTCATGGTTCTCTTTATCAGGACAATGGGAGTATGTCTTTGCTTAACTGATCTAAAAACATACCAGCATACCACTTCAGAGAACTAATTAATTAATAGTAAGTGTCTGATACCAAGAAATAACAGGGTTTCTTTGGCTGAGGAGAAATCTACCATTTTCACTTAATCTTAAAAATAAGTTCTGTGTATATTATTTAGCACAGACCTAATTAAGTGACAATTTCCACTGAAATGTGGTTTTAGAGGGAGAAAATGAATATAAAAGGCTCTAAATAATTAAAAATTGATGCAGAGTATAAACAAATACACTTAATTCTAGTCACACTAACTCACAGTTTATGACCAGACCTTTTAAAAATAAGGACTCATAATTAATTTCCACTTGAGTTCCTATTAGGTTTCCTTTAGTTTATTAGGATCTTTATTTTAAATGATGTTTACCAACGGCTACTAAGAAAATTAGGTAAGTAACTTTATCAGAATAAAGTACAGATCATTATTTTTCATTTTTAGTCAAGTTTATTCAGTTCTTCAACATGGTTATTGAAAGCTAACTGGTAAATATTGAATTACTGGAGATTAATTTGAGGAATAAAGAGAAAGATTATAACTCAAAGACATAATATAGAGGTGAGACATGTACAGAAAAAAAATCTACAATACAAGAGAGAAAGTGGTAAGTGCTATGAAAAGAAAACTTAATTGCTAAGTCAGTTCAAAGTTAGGAAAGATCAAATCTGTCTGGAATATGAGCTGTGGTCAAAAGAGGGATTCTCAGCTAAAGCATTCAGTGGGAAACTCCTCTGCATCTTAACGTTAAAATAAGTGGGTGAATAGCTTACATAAAAAATTCAGCACATTAATTGCAATACAAATTATGCTCCCCAAAACTTCTCCCAATGAACCCCTTTTATTCCATTTATCAAGAACTAGAAAAGATGCACTGCAAAGGGTTTGAAGCCAAGGATGGATAAGACCAGATTTGCATTTTAAATACCTCATTCAGCTGCAGTATGGAGATGAAAATGAGAAAGGAACATACTGTATACGGAAAGGCTGATTAGAAGGTACAGAAAATGGTTAACATAAAAGGCCTGAGATTGCTATCCTTACAAAAGGCCTGCTTGCAAGGTTGGCCCTTGGTTGACGTCTAGGAACATAGATTTCAGGAGAGTTCCAAGCATTCACTGATAAAAATAGTTTACTATGCCTGAACTGTGTATGAAAACAATATAGTTTATGTTGAACACCTGCTTTCCTTCTGGAAGACTAAAATGTTGCTATGTGTTAGGCAGTGGGTATCTATGTGATCATCCTAAAATGACAACCCTGAGCAAAATCTCTAATGAGCTTCCCTAGTAGACTCCTGTTGTTACAAGTCATTGCTGGAAGAATTAAGCATGTGCTGTATGAATCCACTCAGAGTAGACTCTTACACTTGGTTTCTTCCAGACTCTGCCCAATACACCTTTTGCATATATTGATTTTGTTTGGTATCCTTTCACTATAGTAAATTATGGCCATAAACACAACACTATATAGAGTCCTGTGAATCCTCCTGTGAACTTGGGATAGTGTTGGGTGCCTCCAACACAGAAAGCTTCATCTTCCCAGAGACAGAAGGTCCGAACTAGAGAAATCATAAGAAGGATGAGAGTTCAATAGAAGTTAATGGTTAAAATCAGGGGCATTCGAGTCAGTCAGGATTCAAGTTTCACCTCTATCACTGACTGGCCATGGGCAAAGTTTTCCTTTGGGACATTTAATAAAAGATGTCTAGCATACAGTTGGATATCCTAATCTAAATTGGCCATGAGGTCACAAGAGATAAACATTTTTTAGTGTCAGACGGTACAAGCCATCAAAACCATGAAAAGAGATGTACTTAGAAACAATGTACTTAGCAAGAAGAGTGAAATGACAGACCAAGTTACCAGTTAAGGGCAGGAAGTAAAAGAGGAACTCAAGAAATTAGAGCAGTATATTCTTGAGGTGCAGTTCTGAGACTAGAAGCGTCACTTGGAAACTTGTTAGAAAACTAAATTTTCTTTTTTTTTTTTTTTTTTTTTTTGAGACAGAGTCTCTCTCTGTCGCCCAGGCTGGAGTGCAGTGACCGGATCTCAGCTCACTGTAAGCTCCGCCTCCCGAGTTTACGCCATTCTCCTGCCTCAGCCTCCCGAGTAGCTGGGACTACAGGCGCCCGTCACCTCGCCCGGCTAGTTTTTTGTATTTTTTAGTAGAGACGGGGTTTCACCGTGTTAGCCAGGATGGTCTCGATATCCTGACCTCGTGATCTGCCTGTCTCGGCCTCCCATAGTGCTGGGATTACAGGCTTGAGCCACTGCGCCCGGCCAGAAAAGTAAATTTTCATTCTCTACCCGAGACCTACAGAATCAGAAAATCTGGGCCCAGTAATCTGACTCAACAAACCCTCCAGGTGGTTGTGATACAGCTAAAGTTTGAGAACCACTGAACTAGTGTGCACAAAATAACAGTGAGTAAGTCAGGGACTAGAAATACAGTCAGAAAGGTAAAGAGAAGCAGGTCAATAATATACATAAAATTGGGTGAGAGAAGATAGTCGAGGAGTGATGGATTAGCAGCATCAATGGTAGTAGAGAGGCCCAGTAAGTTAAGGAATTTGTTGTGCTCATTGCATTTGGCACCTTGGCTTTACCAGAAGCAATTTCACTAAAGTAGTAGGGCAGAAAGAAAATGGTAAAGATAAAAAACAGAATATGAGGAAGTAAAAACAAAGAGCAAGCTACTCTTTCCAGAATTCTAAGTGTAAAGAAATAAGATTTTATAGTGACCTGACAGAGTCATGGCAGTTTTGTTATTAATATTGTTTTTGTTGTTTTCTTTATTTTTTATTTTTTTGAGATGGAGTTTGGCTCTTGTTGCCAAGGCTGGAGTGCAATGACATGATCTCGGCTCACTGCAACCTCCACCTCCCAGGTTCAAGCAATTCTCCTGCCTCAGCCTCCCGAGTAGCTGGGATTACAGGCATGTGCCAACACGCCCAGCTATTTTTTTTTTTTTTTATTTTTAGTAGAGACAGGGTTTCTGCATGTTGTTCAGTCTGGTCTCGAACTCCCAATCTCAGGTGATCCGCCCGCCTCGGCCTCCCAAAGTGCTGGGATTACAGGCGTGAGCCACCGTGCCTGGTCTGTTTTTGTTGTTTTCTTAAGATAGAAGAGACTTGACCATGTATTAGGCCAAAGCAACAGAGGGAGAAGCTGCCAGAAAGAAAGGGAATAACCAGTAGAGCAAAGTACAGGACAAAAGAAAAGAGAGAGCATGCAGAAAGATGAGATGAAGAAAAAGATTGATAGGAAGTGTTGGGAGCTCAATTGAAAGTGTAAGCCACTAATTTCCAGGATAGCCTTTTCTCCCCACAAGTTGCATGATTTTCGTTCTGTGTTACTTATCTGGCCAAATATAAAGCATAGAGGCTGAACTTTAAAAAGCTATTATGCATTTCTGATGTCTGACACAGTAGAGACTCAGTAAACATTTTATAAAACAATTAATGAAGAAATGATATAACTTATTCTACTTTCTCAAGAAAGTAGCCCTACAAATAAGACAGAAAGGGAGAGAAATGGGGGGATAGAGAGGAAGAAAGAGACAAGAAGCAGGCAGAGGGAGAGGAGAAAGAGAAAACTGATGGATGTGAGGTGTGGCTGGAAGGAGTGGCTCCCTCCAGTTCATGAGACCTGAATGTGTACATCTCTTCTCAACTATGCATTTAGTGACTGAATACTGGTAGCTAGAAAATGGCCATGATGAGTGTTTGTGAAACAGAAATAAGCAAAAATAGGGCTTGCTATTCTGGAGAGTTGTTAAATATTACCAGCACACCTCTAGAAAGTGGTGAGACATGATCAAGTAATGAAGCAAGGAATTGGCCACTTACAAGTTTACTTACTCTGGACTCCATCAGCAAAAATATAAGAAAAGGAACTAACATCTGTGTTAACCACCTACAAACTAGGACACAAAAAGCTAAATCACCACAGAGCTGTTGATAAGTGGCACTAGGATTTCAACTCAGATATATCAACTCTAAAACTTCTTTCTACATTTCGCCTTATCATTGAAATCATCTGGATCTCTGATTAAAACATGTATTTCTACGCCCCACACTAGGTCAGCTAAACCAGAACCTCCAAGGAAAGGACCTGGAAGTCTATATGACCTATTATGTGATTCTTATTAGCAGTCGGATCTGAAAAATACTATGCCATATTACAGTCCCTCCAGGCCCTTCTTTAGTTAGCTAGTCTGGGTCACTAGCATAAGAGCACTCAGAGCCACAACTCAATTGAGGAAAGTTGGGCACTGGATAGTACTATATGTTGTAGTCCTTATGACATAGGTAAAGTATGAGGAAGAAGAACAGCCTATAAAAAATGTCAGAAAAAAATTGCCTAGAGATTATTCTAAGCATCATTCTTTGATTAGAGGTATCAGGCCTTGCAAATCTTCTCAACGATGTCATAAAATAATTTCTATTTGACAGTTGAGGTAAACAAAGCTTGGAGGAAGTTAAGAAATTGGCATGAAAACACATTGAGCAATGAAGACAGGATTTAAACTGGGTGGTACCATGTTCCAACCACTTCACCAGTTTGCTTTTGCATCCCGTCATGGATTAAAGTTTTAGGAAGCAAATTTGGCATGTTATTATGCCAAAGTATATTGGTAATTATTATGCCCAAGTATTATTCATGAAAGTAAACTTGTATAAGGAATTTGTCCCCATTAAGTAAGGCAGCTGACTAAAGAAAAAAATTCCTCAATCTTATTAGCTATTTGCAATCTAAAACAAGTGAACCATTGAATTCAGACATCCATATTCTGGAACCATGTAAATGTCACAGGAAAATAAAAAACTCAGTAAACTATTTAATAAACCACAATAGCAATGACCATTTAACATGCTAGGGCCCACAGAACTCTGCCAGCATCTGGTAGCAATTTTCATTAAGCATCAGTGTTAGTCTCAATTACTGCTTACCCATCATTACTCTTCAGGGTGCTAACATGCTGCATATGATTAGTGTCTTACAAAAATTGGACATCTACCCTCCATCAA
This sequence comes from Colobus angolensis palliatus, assembly GCF_000951035.1. Lineage (NCBI taxonomy): Eukaryota > Metazoa > Chordata > Mammalia > Primates > Cercopithecidae > Colobus > Colobus angolensis. The sequence continues at coordinate 3,653,833 of NW_012115466.1, forward strand.
ACCAGAAAAATAAGTGTCAGGTGAGGAGACAAAATTAGTTCATGGTCATAAAAGTCCATGAATGAGAAAATGAACTACTCCAAAATAAGCTATATACAAGGATTTCGGATACCAGAATTTGAGTGTTATAATTAACCATCTTCAGAGTAAAGTATGTGTTCATCTTAACTTACATCCCTAAATAAGAAGCATTACTTACAATATAAAAATCAGCTTTCTCCCTTGTTTTTAGGAAAGCAACATAGCCACACTTGTTAAGAGAGTAGGTTCTGACACCATACTGATTTTGAATTCCAGCCATGTCATATAACAGCTGTGAGATCTTAGGCAAATACACAAAAACCTCTTTGTGCCTCAATTTCCCCACCTTCCAAATAAAGATATGAATAGCAGTGCCTTCCTCAAAAGTGAACACTGAATTAACTAAAACTCATAAAACACTTGGAACAGTGTCTGACATGTACTAACCACAAGGAAAAATTTGCTAATAGTTACTCTGTTATACATTTAAACTCTGTCCCTGAATCTAACTATACCATGTATGAATTAGGCAGTTTATGCTGATAGTAAGAATAACTTATTTAGCAATTTATAGTTAAATTAATTCATTAGGAAGATTAAAAAACTTCTCTGTATTATAATTAGCTACCATCCAAGATCTAAGGAATATATTTGACTATTCTGATTGTCCTACAAGAAAATTTGAAAACCTTGATTACAGTGAGTCTGAACAGTCTGCATGCTCATTATCTGATTGGTTAGTTGGATTTGGGAAAACTGGTAGCTAGGAAGGCTGAAAACCTCTGTCTCTTTCTCACTCTCTCTCTACCTCTTCCTTTCTTCCTCTTTCTTTCTCCTCTCCCTCTCCCTCACACACACACATACCTTGTACAGCAAATACAGTCAAACTTCAACACATTAAATTCAAATCTGTTTCCTAACAATTTATCCGTGCAAAAAGAGAGTAGATCTAGGTCATAATAGATCCTATGCAGGGGATTAGATTTAGTCCTCAGGGCTTAAGGAAATAGTTGTAGGGGCATTGTTACACAGATTAATAATGGAAACAATAATTTATCTGAAGCAAATATCTCTGTTAGTGAGGAGCGAAATTAGACAACTTTGCAGTTCTAAAATGATTTCTTCATATGTTGCAATTTTTTTTTTTTTTTGCAAGAACGGTATTCATAGGATAAACAAATAGCAAATGTACAGCCTTGGCTTCCCCAAACTCCACAGTCTCAGTGCAGAAAGATCATCTTCCTGCAGTCGGCTCAGACCAGGGTCAAAGGATGTGACCTCAACAGTTTCTGGTTTCAGAACAGGTTCTACTACTGTCAAATGACCCCCCATACTTCCTCAAAGGCTGTGGTAAGTTTTGCACAGGTGAGGGCAGCAGAAAGGGGATAGTTGCTGATGGACACCATCTTCTCTGTATACTCCACACTGACCTTGCCATGGGCAAAGGCCCCTACCACAAAAACAATAGGATCACTGTCGGGCACCAGCTCACGCACATCACTGACAACCGGGATGGAAAAAGAAGTGCCAACTTTCATACATCCAACTGGAAAGTGATCTGATACTGGATTCTTAATTACCTTCAAGAGCTTCTGGGGGCCATCAGCTGCTGGAACACTGAGCTTGTGTAAAAGTTGAACCATGAGGCCACAAAAGCGGTCCAAGTTTCTGGGAATTCGGGTCTGGGGATTCACTTCAATCAGAACATTCTTCTGTGTATGGATATAAACCTGTAGCAAGCCAGCTCGGTTCAGGGCACTATCCATCAGCATCAGCAAACTCTGGTGGGCAATGTCTGGCCGCACTTCCCCAGGGTCCCATCCATTCTTCAACAATATAGACTTGTGCTTGTCACAGTTGAGTAGCTCATATGTCTTCCCTACCTTGACTGTCTCCAGACTGGCCCCTTCCAGCACCACAATAAGCCTACGGCCTCCGATCTTGTTTCCTGCCCCTAGTCGGGGCCGCTTGGGTGGCACAGCATCCCAGTCCTGTGCCTGCTCCCCACCGCTTCGTTCACGAGGCTTGAATCCACCACTGGGCGCGGCCATCTTGCAACCCATATGTTGCAATTTTAAACATTCTCTCTAGATGGGATCAAGTAAATGTATTCACTTTAAATATCTAATTGATCATCTAAAGATGAAAAAGACTCTAAGGGAAAGTCCTATAATATCAGAATTATGTATATCATTCCTGAGCACAGGTCCCAATCCTTACCTAACTACTGATTCTAATTACTTTCTCAGGTACTGCTCCTTCAGGACAGCCTAAAAATAAAGCCTACTACCTCATCTTTAAAAAAGAAATACTCCATTCCAAAATCAAAATTCCATCAGCCTGTATGATACAAAATGCTAGGCCATCTTTCTTCACAATAAATTACTGAATAACATCTCTCAATCAGTCAGTTTACACGGGGCATGGTTCTACTATACCTATTTCATACCGAAATCTCATTTAAAAAAACTCACACAGGTATGACACTTCTTAAGACTATTATTAACGCAACAATAAAAGTTTATAAGTCACTTCAGCCAAGAAAATAAAAATCTTGACAACTGGTGAAAAATACACAGACCTCTGTCTGATAGGGTATTATGGCAAACAAACAAACAAAAACCTTACTAATGAAACTATAAACAATAAACTATAAACAATAAACAAAAATCCCAAACAGCAAAACTCATAAACCAACAAACCAATTAAATAAAAAACAAAAGAGAAGTACTCTTTATAGATGTCTGTGCCTTGTTTACTATAATTTCATTCTAACTAAAGAATAGGAAATTCACAACTATAAAAAGACTGAAATTTATCTAAGAGAAAAAAGGCACAAAATGTATTTTATGATGGCAAGTCTTTAGATAGTATCAAAAAATTCTGCAATGGCCTTTAAATGTGCAAGGTGAACTTTGTATTTCTGTTTTGGTCCATTTAACTAATCCAAGCAAGCATCAGGTTCCCTTATAAGAAAGATGATGGGAAGTTTTTACTTCATGCTCCATCCATCATATGTGCTACCAACTTCAAATGACAAGTTTTCCTTTATCTGAGTCAATAGAGATACCCTCTGAACCCATTATGCCATAGCAGATGGTAATATTGAATGCTCATACTAACATATTACTGTAGAATGATGAATTCAGAAATATTTTTGTAGTCTATTGTGATTTTATCTGGCATGCACCATCATTTTCTATACGTCCAGTCAACCCAAACACAATTCCCTATTTGCCCTTCTCCTCCTCCTTAGGGACCTAGAAAACACATCAGAAGGCCAGGTTAGAAAAGAATATAATTCAAGGCCGTATTGTCAGAAGACCACTGGAAGGCTTATGGAGCTTTGTCCATCTCAAGATTAATGAGTAGTCTGTCTCCAGAGGATCAGCCAAGGTTCTTAGTTTATCATTCTCCTTCCCAGCCTTCAGATAATGAATAAAGCCTGGTGAATCAGGGGGTTCCCTCTTGAAGAGATGTTAGCTCTGGTTTCTCCTCAGTCACAGCTGCTGTTGCTGTGGTTGTATTATTAGGAAGGGGAAATCTGTTCACCTCTCTGGATTCAGTATCAGCAGCAACTGTGGAGAAAGGAAACATGTGATACTAATGGAAGCCTGTTTTTAAGGTTTTTTATTTTTCCTTTCATTTCACTGCATAGCTAGTATTTATTGAATGTCTATTTCCAGTCAAATAGTAATAAGAATTTCCATGCATTATCTCAATTAATCCTCATAACAACAGCAACAACAAACTAAAGAACTATGAGATGAGTACTGTTACTGTGCCTGTTTTACTGATTAAGACACTGAGGTTTCGGTAAGTTATATGGCTTGTGCAAGAAAACAGTGGAGTTAAAATTTGCACCAAGAACTTAAGAGATTAATAAATTATACTACTGAAAGGACCATACTCACTGCTCTATTCACTTATGAAATTGTGGATAGTGTTTTGTTGACATTCAATAAGGCCACTCTTACATTTTAAATTTTAATACTAATGAGATGGACACCATCTATCAGTAAAAAAACTAAAATTTAATTATCTTTTCAAGATAGCTTTTAAAACATTTAGATTATTTATATTTATACTTGGATTCATAATTTTACTCTAAGTCAAAAAAAATCCATGCAAGCCTTATACAGTATCTTTTAAAATATTATCTATTGGATAGATGCTAAATGGTACATTTTTTAAATGCCAGGATAAAAGGCAGAGTTATAGCTGTGTAATTCTATATGGTTGAAATAAAGAATTAACTGCATAGTTTTTTCATGTTTAGGATGGGACAAAAAAGATCTAGTTGAGTTGATTACCAACATATCCTTATAAAACTTTGCATATAACTGTATGGAAAAAAAAATATCTATAGTTCTGATTGATCAATTGAGAAGGACCACAAAAAAAGAGAAAAAGGGTGAGATAAGTCTTATAATCAGTAGGCAACTTTAGAAAATAAGCCTAATATCTAAAAAAGGAATTCTGCTTTTCTTCCTTAATGTTACTCTCTCAGGTACAGTGGGAAGATCCAGCACGGACCTAAAACAAGATGTTTTGGCCCTTGATAATTAATATGTAAAGGTATGAAGAATACACCTTTAAATGAAATAAATAACAGGATGTTTTATTTGTGGCATTTTCAAATATATATATGACTCATTTAAAAAAAAAAAAAAAACAGCAACAACAACAACCCTATTACCAATAAGGGTTTAAAAAACATCATGGGCTTGAATATTTAATAATCTAGTATTCCACTTGCTGAAAGTTTACCAAAAGTTAATATAACTTAGTAATTAAAAATTTTCAAAACTGTTTTGACAGCTGTTTATTGGCTCTTCCTAGCTAATGAATGCTAACCTTGGTGTAAAATGTTCAAGTTATTCTGAAATTACTAATGGTTCAGTCAACTATATTTGCTCAAGATCTTTGCCTTCCATTCTCACTCACTGTTGGTGTGACCAGAAATGGCACAGTCTCACTGAATGGTAATTTGCCAGAAAATTAAAAAAATCTCGGACTTGGTTCCAACATGGCTGAATAGGAACAGCTCCAGTCTACAGCTCCCAACATGAGCGAGGCAGAAGATGGGTGATTTCTGCATTTCTAACTGAGGTACCGGGTTCATCTCACTGGGGCTTGTTGGACAGTGGGTGCAGCCCACCCAGCGTGAGCCAAAGCAGGGCGGGGAATTGCCTCACCCGGGAAGCGCAAGGGATCAGGGAATTCCCTTTCCTAGCCAAGGGAAGCCATGACAGACAGCCCCTGGAAAATCAGGTCACTCCCACCCTAATACTATGGCTTTCCAACAGTCTTAGCAAATGGCACACTAGATTATATCCCGTGTCTGGCTTGGAGGGTCCCACGGGCACGGAGTCTTACTCACTGCTAGCACAGCAGTCTGAGACCAAACTGCAAGGCGGCAGTGAGGCTAGGGGAGGGGCCCCCGCCATTGCTGAGGCTTGAGTAGGTAAACCAAGCAGCCAGGAAGCTCCAACTGGGTGGAGCCCACTGCAGCTCAAGGAGGCCTGCCTGCCTCTGTAGACACCACCTCTGGGGACAGGGCATAGCTGAGCAAAAGGCAGCAGAAACTTCTGCAGATGTAAACATTAGCTTTGAAAAGAGTAGTGGTCCTCCCAGCACAGAGTTTGAGATCTGAGAATGCACAGACTGCCTCCCCAAGTGGGTCCCTGACCCCCAAGAAGCCTAACTGGGAGGCAGCTACCAGTAGGGGCCAACTGACACCTCATACAGCTGGGTGCCCCTCTGAGATGAAGCTTCCAAAGGAAGGATCAGGCAGCAACATTTGCCCCTCTGCAATATTTGCTGTTCTGCAGCCTCCACTGGTGATACCCAGGCAAACAGTGTCTGGAGTGCACCTCCAAACTCCAACAGACTGGCAGCTGAAGGTTCTGACTGCTACAAGGAAAACTAACAAACAGAAAAGACATCCACACCAAAACCCCATCTGTACGACAGCATCATCAAAGACCAAAAATGGATAAAACCACAAAGATGGGGAGAAACCAGAGCAGAAAAGCTGAAAATCAAAAAATCAGAGCACCTCTTCTCCTCCAAAGGAATGCAGTTCCTCGCCAGCAATGGAAAAAAGCTGGATGGAGAATGACTTTGATGAATTGAGAGAAGAAGGCTTCAGAGGATCGGTAATAATAAACTCCTCCGAGCTAAAGGAGGATGTTCGAACTCAACCTTGAAAAAAGATTAGACGAATGGCTAACTAGAATAAACAGTGTAGAGAAGACCTTAAAAGACCTGATGGAGCTGGAAACCATGGCACGACAACTACGTGACACATGCACAAGGTTCAGTAACCGATTTGATCAACTGGAGGAAAGTGCATTGGTGATTGAATATCAAATGAATGAAATGAAGTCAGAAGAGAAGTTTAGAGGTAAGAGAGTAAAAATAAATGAACAAAGCCTCCGAGAAATATGGAACTATGTGAAAAGACCAAATCTATGTCTGATTGGTGTACCTGAAAGTGATGGGGAGAATGGAACCAAGTTGGAAAACACTCTGCAGGATATCATCCAGGAGAACTTCCCCAACTCAGCAAGGCAGGCCAACATTCAAATTCAGGAAAAACAGAGAATGCACAAAGATACTCCTTGAGAAGAGCAACTCCAAGACACATAATTGTCAGATTCACCAAAGTTGAAATGAAGGAAAAAATGTTAAGGGCAATCAGAGAGAAAGGTGGGGTTACCCACAATCGGAAGGTCATCAGACTAAGAGTGGATCTCTCGGCAAAAACTCTACAAGCCAGAAGAGAGTGGGGGCCAATATTCAACATTCTTAAAGAAAATAATTTTCAACACGGAATTTCATATCCAGATAAACTAAGCTTCATAAGTGAAGGAGAAATAAAACCCTTCACAGACAAGCAAATGATGAGATATTTTGTCACCACCACGCCTGCCTTACAAGAGATCCTGAAGGAAGCACTAAACATGGAAAGGAAAAAACCAGTACCAGTCACTGCAAAAACATGCCATATTGTAAAGGCCATTGATGCTAGGAAAAACTGCATCAACTAAAAAGCAAAATAACCAGCTAACATCGTAATGGCAGGATCAAATTCACACAACAATATTAACCTTAAATATAAATGGGCTAAATGCTCCAATTAAAAGACATAGTCTGGCAAATTGGATAAAGAGTCAAGACCCATCAGTGTGCTGTATTTAGGAGACCCATCTCATGTGCAGAGACACACATAGGCTGAAAATAAAGGGATGGAAGAAGATCTACCAAGCAAATGGAAAACAAAAAAAAAGCAGGGTTGAAATCCTAGTCTGTGATAAAACAGAGTTTAAATCAACAAAGATCAAATGAGACAAAGAAGGCCATTACATAATGGTAAAGGGATCAATATACAAGAAGAGCTAACTATCCTAAATATATATGCACCCACTACAGGAGCACCCAGATTCATAAAGCAAGTTCTTAGACACCTACAAAGAGACTTAGACTCCCACACAATAATAATGGGAGACTTTAACAAACCACTGTCAACATTAGACAGATAAATGAGACAGAAGGCTAACAAGGATATCCAGGAACTGAACTCAGCTCTGCACCAAGCAGACTTAATAGATATCTACAGAATGCTCCACCCCAAATCAATAGAATATACATTCTTCTTAGCACCACATTGCACTTATTCCAAAATTAACCACATAGTTGGAAGTAAAGCACTCCTCAGCAAATGTAAAAGAACAGATATTATAACAAACTGTCTCTCAGACCACTGTGCAATTAAACTAGAACTCAGGATTATGAAACTCACTCACAACCACTCAACCACCTGGAAACTGAACAACCTGCTCCTGAATGACTATTAGGTACATAATGAAATGGAGGCAGAAATAAAGATGTTCTTTGAAACCAATGAGAACAAACACATAAAATACCAGAATCTCTGGGACACATTTAAAGCAGTGTGTAGAGGGAAATTTACAGCACTAAAGGCCCACATGAGAAAGCAGGAAAGATTTAAAATTGACACCCTAACATCACAATTAAAAGAACTAGAGAAGCAAGAGTAAACACATTCAAAAGCTAGCAGAAGGAAAGAAATAACTAAGATCAGAGCAGAACTGAAGGAGATAGAGACACAAAAAAAACCTTCCAAAAATGAATGAATCCAGGAGCTGGTTTTTTGAAAAGATCAACAAAATTGATAGACCACTAGCAAGCCTAATAAGAAAAGACAGAAGAATCAAATAGACACAATAAAAAATGATAAAGGGGATATCACCGCCAATCCCACAGAAATACAAACTGCCATCAGTGAACACTATAAAGACCTCTACGCAAATAAACTACAAAATCAAGAAGAAATGGATAAATTCCTGGACACGTACACTCTCCCAAGACTAAACCAGAAAGAAGTTGAATCCCTGAATAAACCAATAATGGGCTCTGAAATTGAGGCAATAATTAATAGCCTACCAACCAAAACAAGTCCAGGACCAGATGGATTCACAGCCGAATTCTACCAGAAGTACAAGGAGGACCTGTTACCATTCTTTCTGAAACTATTCCAATCAATAGGAAAAAACAGAATCCTCCCTAACTCATTTTATGAGGCCAGCATCATCCTGACATGAAAGCCTGGCATAGACACAACAAAAAAAAGAGAATTTTAGACAAATATCCTTGATGAACATCGATGCAAAAAATCCTCCATAAAATACTGGCAAACTGAATCCAGCAGCACATCAAAAAGCTTATGCACCACGATCAAGTTGGCTTCATCCCTGGGATGCAAGGCTGGTTCAACATAAATAATCCATCATATAAAGAGAATCAAAGACAAAAACCACATGATTATCTCAATAGATGGAGAAAAGGCCTTCGACAAAATTTAGCAGCCCTTCATGCTAAAAACTCTCAATAAACTAGGTATTGATGGGATGTATCTCAAAATAAAAAGAGCTATTTATGACAAACCCACAGCCAATATCATACTGAATATGCAAAAACTGGAAGCATTCCCTTTGAAAACTGGCACAAGACACGGATGCCCTCTCGCACCACTCCTATTCAATATAGTGTTGGAAGTTCTGGCCAGGGCAATCAGGCAGGAGAAAGAAAGAAAGGGTATACAATTAGGAAAAGAAGAATTCAAATTGTTCCTGTTTGCAGATATGATTGTATATTTAGAAAACCCTATTGTCTCAGCCCAAAATTTCCTTAAGCTGATAAGTAACTTCAGCAAAGTCTCAGGATACAAAATCAATGTGCAAAAATCACAAGCATTCCTATACACCAATAACAGACAAATAGCCAAATCACGAATGAACTCCCATTCACAATTGCTTCAAAGATAATAAAATATATAGGAATCCAACTAACAAGGGATGTGAAGGACCTCTTCAAGGAGAACTACAAACCAGTGGTCAACAAATAAAAGAGGACACAAGCAAATGGAAAAACATTCCATGCTCAGGGATTAGAAGAATCAATATCATGAAAATGGCCATGCTGCCCAAGGTAATTTAAACATTCAATGCCTTCCCCATCAAGCTACCAATGACTTTCTTCACTGAATTGGAAAAAACTAGTTTAAAGCTGATATGGAACCAAAAAAGAGCCCACATTGCCAAGACAATCCTAAGCAAAAAGAACAAAGCTGGAGACATCACACTACCTGACTTCAAACTATACTACAAGGCTACAATAACCAAAAAAGCATGGTACTGGTACCAAAACAGACATACAGACCAATAGAACAGAACAGAGCCCTCAGAAATAATACCACACATCTACAACCATCTGATCTTTGACAAACCTGACAAAAACAAGAAATGGAGAAAGGACTCCCTATTTAGTAAATGGTGCTAGTAAAACTGGCTAGCCGTATATAGAAAGCTGAAATTGGAACCCTTCCTTACACTTTATACAAAAATTAATTCAAGATGGATTAAAGACTTAAATGTCAGACCTAAAATCATAAAAACCCTAGAAGAAAACCCAGGCAATACCATTCACGACATAGGCATGGGCAAGGATTTCATGACTAAAACATCAAAAGCCATGGCAACAAAAGCCAAAATTGACAAATAGGATCTAATTAAACTAAAGAGCTTCTGCACAGCAAAGGAAACTACCATCAGAGTGGACAGGCAACCTACAGAATGGGAGAAAAATTTTACAATCTACCCATGTAACAAAGGGCTAATATCCAGAATCTACAAAGAACTTAAACCAATTTACAAGAAAAAATCAAACAACCCCATCAAAAAGTGGGCAAAGGATATGAACAGACACTTCTCAAAAGAAGACATTTATGCAGCCAACAGACACATGAAAAAATGCTCATCACTGGCCATTAGAGAAATGCAAATCAAAACCACAATGAGATACCATCTCACACCAGTTAGAATGGCGATCATTAAAAAGTCAGGAAACAACACGTGCTGAGGATGTGGAGAAATAGGAACACTTACACTGTCAGTGGGACTGTAAACTAGTTCAACCATTGTAGAAGACAGTGTGGCAATTCCTCAAGGATCTAGAACTGGAAATACCATTTGACTCAGTCATCCCATTACTGGGTATATACCCAAAGGATTAGAAATCATGCTGCTATAAAGACACATGCACACGCATGTTTATTGCGACACAATTCACAATAGCAAAGACTTGGAACCAACCCAAATATCCATCAATGATAGACTGGACTAAGAAAATGTGGCACATATACAGCATGGAATACTATGCAGCCATAAAAATTGATGAGTTCATGTCCTTTTGTAGGGACATGGATGAAGCTGGAAACCATCATTCTGAGCAAACTCACAAGGACAGAAAACCAAACACCACATATTCTCACTAATAGGTGGGAACTGAACAATGAGAACATCTGAACACAGGGTGGGGAACATCACACACTGGGGCCTGTCGTGGGGTGGTAGGAGGGGGAAGGATAGCATTAGGAGATATACCTAATGTAAATGATGAGTTCATGGGTGCAGCACACCAACATGGCACACATATGTAACAAACCTGCACACTGCACATGTATCCTAGAACTTAAAGTATATATATATATATATAAAACTCTCTGAAAGCTGCATACCTTTTTGTATAGGAGATGCAGCTCACAGCAATAACTTAAGCATACCCTGAGAAATGACGCTACGTGGCAGACACATCTGAATATGTGTTTAGAGTTTCAAGCATGGCCAACTCAGAGATTCATTCCTTATCTACGAGGAACATGTGAGCCCCTGGCCCAACACACAGAATATTTAGGTTAAATAAAGGTTGCCAACTGGAGGTTGTTGGGGAGGATGTTAAGTGAAAATGCTACATAAATTACATGTTTCCTGAAGGCATCAGCAGTTCTGCTACCCAGCCAACCGCCACTGGACCACTGTATGTAAGTTCTCAATAAACTCTATGGTCTTGTGGCTGTTTCTGGGTCTCTTCTTCAGTCTGTTGAACCTGGTGACATCCAAACTGAAGTTAGCAGGAGTCTAGCACAATACCTTTGACCCAGAAACTTCTAGAAATTTGTAATGGATGTACACACATAATTACCTATCAGGATATTCATTGCGGCTTTATTTATCTTATTTTTAAAATTGAAAAAAATAATGTCTACCACTATGGAGTTGGCTGAATAAAATGTATTATAATCTGTACAACTGAATACCATCCCTAAAGAAGTTAATTTAAATATATGGTGCCTAGCACACAATCAGTTCTAAATAAATAATTACTTGGTCCATAGACGAACAAATATCCATCGAAATTCTCAGTAACTACTTAAGTTGCCTGAAGTGGTTTTATCTAGTATCTGTTAACCGTATATTTGTATACACATATAATAATTTTGCTAACACCTGTAAAGAGCTGGCTATGTAAAAGCCACTATTCTAGAAACTTTTCATGTATTAATGCATTTAATGTTTATAACAGTCTTAAGGAGAATATAGTATTATTATCCCCATTGGACAGACCAGAAATTAGAAGCATAGGGCAGTTAAATAACTTGCCCAAAGTTATGGAGCTCATCACTAGCAAGGCCAGGATTTAAAAGTAGGCAATATGGCTCCAGAGTCTGTGCTCTTAACCAGAAAATACTCTTGTCTGGAAGACTATTTAACATGAAGACAGTGTGGTTGTTTCTAGTTATCAGATCGTTATTATTAATATTGCTTTTGCTTATCAATTTTTTCTCCTTTTTCTACAATAAATTGTGAATTAATGTGTCATTCTTTAAGTAAAACAAACAAACAAAAAAAACTATCTTTTGATTCCACAATGAGCTAGAGACAAGAACGCTATCAGGCTTATGACTGAGAACTACTAGCATAGATCCAGGGTAGAAATTCTGGTATTTTGCAGCTCCACATCTTTGGATGTGTCCAAATTGAAATGAATTTGGGCGATGAGTTCTTCTGAACCTTGACATCTTACAGGGTAGAAGAACAATACTGTTCTAATCCATAAATATTGTTCTCTTGCTCTCGTCCATGTGAGGTCATGTTACTGATATCTTTTTTTTTCTTTAAGGTTAACGCAAAAGTTTTATGCTTCAGCCCTGCCTTTTACTAGCAGAAGATTGGAATCAATATTTTAGGAGATTTCTATGATATAGTGAGCTCAGATGGTACTGAGACAATATAGCCCAATGCAGTGGTTCTCAACCCTGGCTACTGGATTTTTTTTTTTTTTAACTCCACAAATGATTATGATGCATAGCCTAGGTTGAGAGTTTCTGCACTATATGTATTACAGTACAGTTCTGACCTTACTTGTAATATTTCAGGGGTCAGGGTTACAGTATTGGTAACTGCAACTGAGTAACAGCCAATTTCAGAATATATGTTATTCTTATATATACAAATGAAAAAGGGCTTTGTAATTTCATTTAAAATGGGAAAATAAACATGAATATTAAGAATGAGTTACTAAACATACATTATCATGTCTGATTAAAATATTAGATTTATAAAAGAGCATGAGGGTAAAACAATAAGTGCAAAACCAAAATCTGATAAAGGAAGATTGTGAAGTTGACGAAGAGAGTGCATTCCCAGTGAATAATCAGTCTCATTTATCAAACTGGAACTGTGTTCTAAGTGAAATCATATTGGCTTGGTAAATAATAGAGCTTCAATTTATACACAACAGAATCAAAGATTTAGTAAAAATTCACAAAGGACCAACAAAACGCATAGTAGCAAACCGGATTAAATACTTGAGATGGTACTAAAAAAAAAATTATGATATCCTTCCCCAGGATAATTAACTATCATGCATTGTGGAGATTTGTACTTAAAAGTGAGACCTAGGGAATCTGACCATAATTTTTTGAATCAATACTGATAAAAAAGAAAAATAAATTTTAACATAAAAGCAACATTTGAAAATAACTTTTTCCTATTCTATGTGTAGAAAGTTGAAGCACACATACCAAATCTATAACACATACATGATAAAAAGAAAAATAAATCTGATGTACTAAAAACTAAATTTGAAAATAATTTTCTGGGATTTCATTTGTAGAAGGCTGAAGTACACACAGTAAATCTTTAAAACATGCACTGCATCTGCTAGTATTTACTCTACACCCTATACCCAGTGACATTTTACCTTTATGTGTATGTGTTTACTTGCTTTTGTTTCACTCGACATGCGTTTCTCTGATTACCTCCTTCTTGAACATATTTTTCCATCTATAAACCCCACATGCCTGATTCTGCAACCCCTTTACCAGTCATTCTTTCTCAGTCTTTCTCAGGTTTCTCTTATGAATGATACTTTATATCTTAGCCTGTTACCATCCAGCTGACAGTAATCGTGCCTATTAATTTATCAGATAAAGACCATCACTTTATTAAAATATGCCCTTTTTAGATAATAATAACAAATCAATGAGCAAAATGGTGTGCTAGAATAACTGAGTTGAAGCTTTCCTATGGGAAATAGAAAGCATTTTGCTGTTCATTAATTTTGAAGGTGGGACTCAGAAAAAGTACATGTGGTTCTTGTGATGAGTCCCTTGTGTCTAAAAATCTAAAACATATGGAAAGTTATTCCCCTTTTTGTAATATTCCATTATTTTTTCTCTCAGACTATGTTCATTTCAGCCTTTGAAATGAAATTCCAAATATTCAAATAAAGAGAGATATAAATTCTTGCTTTTCCAAGCAGTGTATGGATTATAGACAAAAGCTTTAAAGGAGAGGAAAAGAAACAACATAACAGCATTCAACCTCTATGTGTACCCAAGAGACTGAGACATTATCATAATGCCTCTATTATGGCAATTGCTGAAATGAAATGCCTGTAGATTTGACCCTAAGGAGTACAGTTCAGCGTTTGCTGTAATAAAACACTCACTGTAAATGCTTAACCTTGGATAGGTTCTATATTAATACAATTCCACAATAACAATTTTGACGCTGTCACTATATGTGTAATAAATAAGCCATATTGAACCATCCCATATTACTTTTTGGGCTATCTAAAATATCTTGCTTCCTTCTTCCAAGTCTATATGGCCTTCCAGAATCTTTAAGACTACGTATACCATAAACTAACAATGGCATGGTACTTTGATGATTATTCAAAGTTTAAAGAACTTAATGGAAAAAAATTATTCAGGGAGCAGCATGTTTAAAATGCAGACAGGCACAGTTTGATAGGTTATATGTGATTCAGAATGAAATAGTATAATTGGAAGCACTTACCATATTATAGATTTGCCATCATTTTGCATTAGTGTTACCTCGGTTGCTATTTAGTAACCTTGTATTAAGTTATTATTTTTCATATACAGGTGGCAATAAAAAAGGCAAATATGGCTTTCCTTGCCTTTGCAGTACAACTATAATGGACACACAACGTCTGCAGTTTGAATTACATTTGCATGTTAGCTAGATGAACTTAGACATTTCCTGTTTCATCTCCTAAAATATTAAGTTTAGAAAACTAGAAATGTTCAGAAAAGCATCAAAAAGAAGTGAAGTCTAGAGTGGGCATGGTGGCTCATGCCTGTAATTCCAGCACTTTGGCAGGCCAAGGCAGGTGGATCACTTGAGGTCACAAGTTCAAGGTCAGCCTGGCCAACATAATGAAACCCCATCTCTACTAAAAAAATACAAAAATTAGCCAGGCATGGTGGTGTGTGCCTGTAATCCCAGCTACTTGGGAGGCTGAGGCAGGAGAATCGCTTGAACCCAGGAGGTGGAGGTTGCAGTGAGCCGAAATCATGCCACTGCACTCCAGCCTGGGCAACAAAGTAAGACTGTCTCAAAAATAAATAAATAAATAAAGTCTAGAAATAAATGATGAATTTCTGTGATATAAATTAAAGATAGAATTTGTAAAGAAAACTGGAAACTACAGTTTCTATATTATCTAATGAGAATCCTTCATTTCCCCAGACTGTTGGTATATTCAAACTACTACATGCAGTCATAGGTTTTTTGTTTGCTTGTTTGTTATATTTACTTCACTTTCTGGTAATGTAGTGTGTAAATTGTGTAAAAAAAAACAATAGAGGCAAGTACGTTTATATTTTGCCACATAAGATATTCCATAGCCAGCTAGTCTAATTCATGATACTGATTTCGACATTAGTTGTCTCCACTTCTTTAAACCCCATTTATTCTATAGTCCATTCTATGTACTTTGCTCCTCCAATATTCCACTAAATCCTTCAAGATTTCTTGAAGATCACAAGTGGCAACCTAACTACTAAGTCCAAAGGATAATCCTTTATACAACTCATTAGTCTAGATTTCTCTCTGTCCCTCTTTGTACTGTTGGTAAATCACAATGTGCTACTGATTCGATTGCCTTACTACCTATCTATCTCATCCATTCTTTTATTGCTTAAGCCAATCAAATCAATAGCATATTGTGCTATGCAGTATCTGTCTCAGTCATAAAAGAATTAATTGTGCTACAGAAACAAACAACTTCCAAATTGTCATGGCTTCACACAATAGACAAGAGTCATTCAAAGAAGCAAGAGATGGAGTATCCACCATACTGACTTTTGCCTATCACTGTGCCAGAGGGAACAGAAAACTCTGCAGAATCTTGCATCAGCACCAGGCCAAAGATGACATGCATCAGTCCTTGCACAATTCACTGAACAGAACTAGTCATGTGACTACCTAACCAGGAGGATCGGGAAGTATAATCCTATCATATGCCTGGAAAGAGAATTAGGAGAGTCTAAAAATGTGGTAGATAGTACAAATTGCAACACACCACTGCTCAGAATTTTTCAACCCTCCTTAGTAAGACAAGATCAAATATATTATCCTATATATCAATTCTTCTTTCTCTCTGATCTCTTCCCTTCCCAATTCTTTTTATCCCCAACACTCAGTATTTGTGTTCCAGTGATAATATGTTACTTGCACTTTCTTTAGAAAGTGGCATGTTCTTGAATGCATGGACATTTTATACATATTACTAATCTGCTTCTCTGGTATTGGGAAACTATTCATACTTGCAGTTTTATCTTAAAATACACCTTTTCTCTGAAGTCTTCCCTGACTCCACCCAGATTTTATTTCATACTTTGCATATACTTTCCCTGCCTTAATGTAAATACGTTTTGAATCATTTGCAGTTGTCTCCCCACTGGACTGTAAACAATGAAGTCAGATAATACATTCTTTCAAATTTAGGTTATTGGCACTTGAGATTAAATTATAAACTCAAAAACATGTGTAAAGACTGAATCCTGGCTTATTTGTCTGTCGCTTAACCTATTAGATTACTTATTTTTTGAAACAATTTCTATGATTGCTTTCTATGGCATCATTCTATGCAAAACCACAATGAGGCACACTGTCATTGCTATAATAGCCAAAATTAAAAACACTAACCATAACAAGTGTTGGTGAGAATGTGGGGGAAATGGAATTTATATACTGTACATTGCTGATGGAAATGTAAAATGGCACAACCACTTCGGAAAACATTTTGTCAATTCCTCAGAAAGTCAAAATACACTTAACCATATGATCCAACCATTCCACTCTTAGGTATCTCCCTGAGAGAAATGAAAGCGTATGTCTGTAAAAAATCTTACACTCAAATGTTCATAGCCCAAAGGTTAAAACAAGCCAAATTTCCTTCAACAGGTAAATAGATAAACAAATTGTGGTATACATACAAGTTAATACTACTTATAAATAAGAAGGAATGAAGTATTGATATATATTAAATAGAGAAACAGAGAGAATACTATACGAGTCAACTGATATCAAATTCTAGAAAGTGTTTATGGCAACACAAAACAGATTAGTGGTTGCCTGGAAACAAAAGGTGGCACAGGAAGTGACGGGAGAAAGGGATTAAAAGGAGTTATCAACATGTTCGTCTTCACTTTGGTGAGGATTTCAAATGTATATACATGAGTTCAAACTGCATAATTGTACACTTTAAATATGTTCAGCTTATTATATGCCAAGTATTCCCCAATAAATTTGTTTACAAAAAGATGAGTGGATTTTCTAACATAAATTATTAAACTTAGCCATGCGTTTCTCATCTTGAAAATATTTTTGACATAATTATGAGAGAACAACAGCAATTTTTAAGAACTAAAAGCCTTTCCACATGAAAAAACTTACAAATGTTCAAAAATGTGTAACTTTTTGTTACCATGACTACTCAACAGCTTCATAAAATGTTTTATGTTAAATTATCCTTTTCTGTTATATATTTCTATAAGGTTAAACACTTGTTTTTATATCCTTAAACATTTTTCCTTATTTTTTTTTTTCAGGAGAAAACAATGTTAAAACTCCACCAATTTCTTAAACAAGCTAAGTTTAAAAGTTCAATAATTTTAAAGTTTAAAGTCTCATTTATTTACTTGATGACTTTGGTAGTAACTGTATAAATTTAAATACTTCACTATAAATTTTTAAATGATCCATATAGAAAACAAATTTAATATCTAAAATTTAACTTTTTGATTCTTTGGATTTTATTTGCTTATAGGGGAAATATATATATTGGTTAGATATCTCAGTATCATTCTCTAAGGTGAAGTGTCTTTTAAAGGTTATATATCTTACAACTAAGAGTTGATTCTTAGTTAATTCATGTTAATTATTTTTTATCAGTTCACTTGGAATATTTCGAGTTTAGCACCATTCTCACAGGAAAAATAAAAATGTGCTTAAAAGTTGGCACTTTAGTGTTTCAAACTTTATATATGCAATTGTAAAACCTGGATTAAATTCAAACAAGTACTGTACATCTACAAAAGAATAAAAACGAACTACTGAGAATAACTGATGTTATATCATCTTAATTTTTTAAATAATTCTCAACTATGGGTCTGGGCTGAAATTAGTACAAGAGTAACAGTAAAAATTGATTAATTCAGTTTCCACTTCTGAAGCAGACTGACTAATTTTTAGAATTAGCATGATTTATCAACTGACTCCTGCACATGTTAGTTCCTCATACAACCATGATAAATCCATGATAGAAGCAGACGAAACTTGTGACATCTCATTCTGCACCCAGTCCTCTCAGTCCTCACAGCTCATCACTGACATGGAGAGAGCAGTGATGATTCTCACTGCTGCCTTTTAAATTAAGTGGGCAGAGAGACAACTAATTTATAATGTAGAATTTAAGTGTGCTTGTTTTCAAATAAAATAGCTTTAATTTTCCGAGAATGTTAGGTAATCATCTTTAAAAAACTAGCAATTTCTTATTTTCCCTCTCACTGGGCATATGATCACAAAGTAGAACAAGGTACATGAAATCTCCAGGCTCCATACAAAGTAAATATCATGTCAACATAAGCACAGTTGATGAAGCCACCTGAGAATGTGAGCTATGGCTACCATCCAATATACAAGTGGGCTAAAAATATTCATACGTGTATACCCAGTCACCGTGACAATTCTGTAGCAATCACAGTTTAATGCCATATCTAGAAGGATGTTCAACATTCTTCTAGTTTGTTTGCATTTTTTAATGTAATGTTTACAGTGAAATACAAAAATTATGTGTACAAATCAATACATTTTGACAAACACATTTATGTGTATAATTAACGAATGTATCAAGATAGGAACACATTCATCTCTCCATAAAGTTTCCTCACGCCCACTCATGTATTCCTCACTCCCATTTATCTGTGCAATCATTTATTTGTGGACTTCACCATAGATTAGCTCTGCACATTCTATAATTTCAAATAAATGGAAGTAGACAATGTATACTCTTGGGAGTCTAGTTTCTTTTCTTCACCATCATGTTTCTGACATCCACCTATGTGTTACTTGTGTTAGTATATTTATTTTTATTTCTGAGTGGTATTCCAATGAATGAATATGGCACAAATTGTTGATCCATTCCCCTCTTTATAGATACCTCTGTTGTTTCCAGTTTAGGTCCATTATCGGTAAAGCTGCTATGAAGATTCACATACAAGAATTTAGGGAGACATATATTTTTATTTTTATTGAGTAACTGCTTAGCAATTGCTAGGCCATGGGAGGGTGTTTGTTTAACTTTATAAGAAAATGCTGAGACTTTTTTGAAAGTAATTGTGCCATGTTATCCTTTGATCAACAACCAACATTTGGTGTTGTCGCTCTTCATTTCTGTCATTCAAGATGTTAGTGGTCTCTGTGTGATTTTTGTTCTCATTTCCCTGACAACTGATTTTAATTACTTATATGTGCATATTTTTCTTTGTGAAATGTATATTCAAATCTTTGGCTGATATTTTTAGCTATATTTTTTCTTTGGTTGGATGATGAAGCCTTTGTGAAATATATATTTTGCAAATATTTTGCCCAGTTTGTGGCTTATCACATTCTAAATTGGGACTTTATATTTAGTTTTGATGAAGTTTAATTCATAAGCCTTTGTGAAATATATATTTTGCAAATATTTTGCCCAGTTTGTGGTTTATCACATTCTAAATTGGGACTTTATATTTAGTTTTGATGAAGTTTAATTCATATAATTTATATTGATGGAATTTCATGTCCTGACTATATCTAAATTTTGAATAAAATCCTCCTATGTTTTTATATGACTGTTAAAGAAATTAAAATACTTTTTAATATAATTACTTGCATAAGTACCATTTCTGCCACTCTCTGTTCCCTCCCATACATCAAAGTTACCATCTGTTGTCAATTTCCCTCAGTATGAAGAATTTCCTTTAACATTTCCTGTACTACAAATCTGCCCTTCACAAATTCACTCAGTCTCTTTTAAGTAAACATATCTTGCTTTCAGCTTAAAGTTGAAGAATATTTTTAGTGAATGCAGAATTTGAGGTTGTTTTTTTTTTCTTAAAACACTTTGAATGTGTTGTCCCATTGTCTGCTGATCTCCTTTGTTTCTGATGAAAAGTCAGTGATAACTTCCATCATCTTTTCTCTATATATAATGTAATGATTTTCAATATTTTCTCTTTACATTTGGTTTTCAGGAGTTAGCTTAAGATGTGCCTAGGTAAGGTATTCTTTATATTTATCCTGTTCTGTTTTCCTAAATTTTTTGGATACAAAAATCAATTATTGTTAACAAAAAATGAGAATTTTTTGGCAAGTATATGTTCAAATTATTTTCTGCTCCATTATTTCCCTCCTCTTTTTCTGAAATAGCAAATACAAATATGCTAGACTCATAGTATTGTTCCACAGGTCACTGATAATATGTTAACTTTTTAAAACCTTTTTTTCTCTTTGTTCTTCAAATTGAATAATTCCTATTGATTTCTCTTCACCTTCATTAAACATTTCTTCTGCCATTCCTAACCTGCTGTTAAGCCCATCCACTGCAATTTTTATTTTAAGTTTTGTACTTTCTGGTTCTAAAATTTCCATTTTTAAGATATAGTTTGTATTTCTCTGCTCTAATTCTCCATCTATTCACTAATCAGAATCATATTTTTCTTTAAGTCCTATATTAAAAGCACTGTATTAATGTCCTTGTTAGATAGTTTCAAAATCTGATTCATCTGAGTAAATTTATGCTGACCATTTTTTCTTAATTATGATTAATATTCTTCTGTTACCTTCTGTTGTCTGGAAAATTTTGACTAGGTAATCTAAATTGTGGAGGATACCTTGCAAACACTCTGGATTCTATTATTATCCTCTAAAGAGGGTGATTTGCATTCCAGTAGATAGTTAACTTGGCTAAATTAAAATTCTTATCTTCCTTATACTGGGCAGCAGTTAAAATCTCTGCAAAGTCCTTTTAATATTCAGTTGTCATTTTGCATAGTCCAGAGGTCAAGAAAGGATTTGGCAGAATTTACACACGACTTTCTTATTAGATTCCAGCCATCCTGCACTATGCATCATTGGGTGGCAAACCACACAAATGCAAGTATCCCCAGTTTCTGTCTACTTCTGGTCACTGTACAATTTGTCCAATACTTGCCTTTTATTTATATTTGACATCTGCTGGCAGGTTAATCAATACACTCTTCTATAACAGCATCAGTAAAGTTCCAACATTTGTTTATAACATTTTAACATTTCTCAAATAGCCCTCTAAAATAATATGACTTAATCAGATATTTGGTTTTCTAAAAAGATAACAAAATAACAGAAGAGAAACTATTTTTTAAAATGTCCCATTATTCAGATTGTTTGCATCGAATGTGTTATATGTATGTAGGCATCTAAACACTTGAATTTTTATTTTTCATCTAGACAGTTGATTGTCAAATCATGGGGTAATATAAGTCACTAAGAGGAACTTAAGCATTTATCTTGAAGCTCTCTGTAATGTTTAATATCTGCTCAAATGTTTTTTATAGTTTCTTATAACAGGCATTGAAAATATCTCTAGTTTAAAAAAAAATCAGTCTCTCCAGATTAAGAAGCATATTTTACTCTATCACATTGCAGAATGCAATTGACTGTCATAGTAAAGGAAATGGCATACCAATGAAATGAGAACATAATTATTTTTTACTTTTCTTAAAATATGAAGGAAGCTATCATTTAAACCTTACTTCATTGTATTACATTCAACAAGTTCTCTTGAAAGAGTGGCAGCAAAGCTATTAAGCTGTCAAGCCCAACACAGAATGGCCATGTTCCCTCAGGGTTTGTTTAAATTTAAAGTAGATAAGAACAGTAAGGAAATATAGTGCAATGAAGTAAAAAATGCTCAACATCACTGTCATCCGTTCAGCAGTAAATAAATACAATGCAAAACTACTTGAAACTGTATATATAATGTACACAGTTAAATCTAAATAGAAATATTAGATATTACTTCCATTTCACATGTTTATATTTTAATTCTTACAAAGCTCAAAACAATTCTATCATTTATAAGAGAACTTCACACAAATGTGAAAGAAATACATCTATAGTCCCCTCATAGTGATTTAGCCCAAAAGAGTATCTACATAAATTCCATACAAATCAAAAGTATCCTCTAACCACAGTACTCTCATATAATTTTCCTTCTTAACATTTATTTCAAGTTTTTATAATTTTTTTGTCTGTATGTCTACTTCTTTAATTTCTGCTTATTCTATTTTCCACTTGGCTTCTAGAGTTTGGGAACCATATCTATTTCGTTAAACAATATATACCCAGGCTGGGCATGGTGGCTCACACCTGTAATCCCAGCACTTTGTGAAGCCAAGGTGAATGGATCACCTGAGGTCAGGATTTCAAGACCAGCCTGACCAACATGACAAAGCCCTGTCTCTACTAAAAATACAAAATTAGCCAGGCATGTTGGGGCATGCTTGTAATCCCAGCTACTCAGGAGTGTGAGACAAGAGAATCCCTTTAACCTGAGAAGTGGAGGTTGCTATGAGCTGAGATCGCACATTGCACTCCAGCCTGGGCAACAAGAGCAAAATAAACAAATAAATAAACAAAAGAAACAAACAAACTATATATACCCAATGCCTGGCTCAGTGTCTGGGGCATAGTAGGTATCTAAGAAATATGTATTGAGTAAATGAATGACTAAATTAACAATAAATACACAGCTGAAATGCATACCTACTGTTTTTCTTATACATTCCTCTTCCAAATAAACTTACTATAGACTTTTGATCACACAAAGCATATGTAACTTCAGTGACTCTCACTAAATTTAGAAATTTCACGATAGAATATTCCTTAAGATTTATAACTGGGTTTTTCCTCATAGTTTCTGGCCACTGTTACACAAAATCACCAATTTACATATCTCTTGACAATATTCATGAATGCTTTAAAATTAGACCAAGAAATAACATATTTATAATATTTATCATCATTGATAACCTAAGAATTTTAAGGCTAATTCATCACTAACTAGGAAATGTTTGGGCTTTAAACTGAGTAGTCACATAGTCAAAGAGTAAAAAATTGATGACAAAGTACCAACTCCACTGAAGATGCTGAATAACTAAGGAGAAAGTCAGAAATGTGTATTTTAGGTAGAAATCTTTTAAGTGTTCACTGCTTTCATAATTTTGCCACAGACTTAATTTTGTTGTCTACAATATAAAATGAGTAAGTTATTCATAAAAATATTACTTGATTCTCATTTATTCATTATCTCCTGCAATGGAGAGTTGATCAAGAGAAACATGAGTACTTCTAATACCAAATTTTTAAATATATTTTTAAAAAATTAACCAAAATGGTACAATCAGTTTGTAAAACCATTGTCAGTTTCTTAAAAAGCTAAATATGCAGCTACCCTATGACACAGCCATTACATTCTATTTTATTTTCCAAAGGAATAAAAATATGTGTCTACAAAGAGACTTGCATAAAAATGTTTATAGCAGCTTCATTCATAACAGCCCAAAGCTGGAAATAATACAGATATTTATCAAGAGAAGAATGGATAAACTCGTTTTGCTTTTATAAATCGTATCAGAAAATAAAAATACACCACTCTATTGATACAAGCAACATCATAGATAAATCTCAAAAAACAAATTACACTGAGTGAAGGTAGCCAATCAGTACATAATGTCTGATTCTATTTATCTGAATTCTAGAAGAGACCAAATGAACTTGTGATAGATATTTGCTTCTACAGGGAATACCAACTGAAGGACACAAGAAAATTTAATGAGGTGAGGAAAATGTTCATATATTGATTGACATGTACTAATCAATCTGAATGATGAATATGCATAATATTTGAGTATTTCACTGTATATATAATTCAATAAAAAAGTTATTCAGATAATTGCTTAACAGAGCATCATTATTGTGTGATCAGAAATTTTTATATAATGACATCAAATATAACACATCATGCTCATAACATCCTTTTATCTATATTATACTTAGGGAAAATAAAACATTAATTACTACTTACTCTGCTTTAAAAAAAAGAAAAAAAAAAAAAACAGAACTATCTAATTTTCCAGACAGAGCAGCTGAGGCAATGTTGAAATGTTTACAAGTTCAAAAATATAATGTATATGAAAACACAGTATAAGTTAGAAAGCTTTAACAAACATTATGAATGTAGTAAAAATTTTATCAAAATCTACAAAAAAGTGAAAAATTCTCTCTTCTTGAATTTTCTTTTAAAAGGCTCTTTAGCGTATATCTACTGGAATTCAGAAAATTTTATCAATTGACCCAAATTAGTTTGAAGATGAGTAGAAGTTATATAGCAGAAACTACCTAAGTAAACACAGAAAACTATTCAAAATTTAAAATTCACAGGTGAATATACATTCTTTAAAGGGATGCTTTAATTCACAAGGGAATTAACTGTTATAAATTCTAAGTCTAGTGGGGCCAGCTTGCACTGGTTCACAAGAACTAAATGTGTGCATCTCTTCCCTATGCTAAATGATGTCACACTGGTAGCTTGAAATTAGCTCTGGCAGGTGCTATGGTTTAGATATGGTACATTTAGTTTCACCAAGTCTCATGTTGAAATATGATCCCCAGTGTTGGAGGTGGGGCCTGCTGGGAGTGTTTGGATGGTGAGTACGGAACCCTCATGAATGAATTGGTGCCATTCTCATGTGTGTGAGTTCTCAGTTAGATCCTGCTAGAATTAATTGCTAAAAAAAGCGTGGCACCTTCCCTCCCCGTCACCTTGCCCCTTGCTTCTGTTCTATCACCATGTCATCTCTGCCCACACCTGCTATTGTTCACTTTCTGCAATAACAGTCTGAGGCCCTCACCAGAAGCAGATGACAGTGTCATGCTATCTGTAAAGCCTGTAGACCCAAGAGTCAAATAAACTTTTTTCCATTATAAATTACCCAGCCTTAGATATTCCTTTACAGCAACACAAAAATGGATTGAGACAGTAGTAATATTTACACCATGCAATCAGCAAATTTTGGCCAGGTGTGATGGTGGACACCTTTACTCTCAGCTACTCAGGAGACTGAGGCAGAAGGCTCTCTTGAGCTCAGTCTTGACTCAGGAGGTCAAAGCTGCAGTGAGCTATGACTGTGCCACTGTATTTCAGCCTGGGCAACAGAGTAACACCATAATCTCTAAAAATTAACAAATTTAAAAAGAAAAGGAAAGAAATCAGCAAACGTTACAGTTCAGCACTTTCTGCCCCAAACTGCCAGCTGTGAGAATTTACCAGCATACCACTCTCTAAGCCATGTTAAGAGAGCATAAAATAACATGAATTCAAATAATTGAATACAACTTTTTAAGAGGTCAAGTGATATATATACATATAGTAAGGTAGTGATGTGGTGGTAATCTGTGATGAGCTGTTAGTTAAGAGAGTAGATTATGGAGCCATAATATCTGAATTTGAATACTACTTCAGCCTTTACTAGGTGTGTGAACTGGATCAAGTTACTTAACTTCTCTGGGTCTCTTATTCTTATACGGGAAATTAGGATCATACCATTACCTACCTCATAGAGTTGTTTTAAAGATTTAAATGAGATAATATACACAGAAAATTCCTTGCATTCCAAACATTCTAGTAATTATCACTGTTATTATTTGAATATGGCCTTGCACTATTAAAGATTTAATACTACACTTTAAGCCTGTATTGCTACCAGGAATAACATTTTTAAAGTTACATTTTCTAATTGGTTGTGCTATATATAAATGCTATTGATTTTTTTTATATTGATCTCAAGTCCTTCAAAATTGCTGACCTTTTTCATTAGACACAATGGTTTATAGGCAGATCTTCTTGAATTATTTGTGTAACAATATCATTTTTTAAGAACAATATTTTATTTTTGCAAATCTGTATACCTCTTTTCTTTTCTTTTTTATTGCTTTGGCCAAAAGAAATCATTACTGCATCTTTGTCTTGTTTCTAACAGTAAAACAAATGCTTCTTAAATTCATCATTAACAGTGATGCTTACTATATGATTTTGGCAAATACATTTTACAAAATTAAGGGAAGTTGCATTCTGTCATAGCTTTCTAAGATATTTTATTATAAAATGTTATGTAATGCTATCAAATTTTTTTCAACCTCCATAGCAACTACAATATTTTAGCCAGGTGTGGCAGCATGCACCTCCAGTTCTCGCTACTCGGGAAACAGAAGTGGGAGGATCACTTGATCCTGGTAGGCAGAGGTTGCAGTGAGCCAACATTACACCACTGCACTCCAGCCTGAACAACAGAGCAGCACTCTCTCTCAGTAACTAAGAATAAAGAAGAAGAGGAGGAAGAGAAAAAGGAAGAAGAATTATCCATATATGTTCACCAGTGAATTTGGCCCGTAATCTTTTCCTTGTCCAGTTTTGCTATCAAGGTTATACTACCTGGAGTATCATAAAAGGAACAGGGTAGCTTTCTTCATTTTTATTTTCTAAAAAGTTTGCAGGCAATGGGGTTATCTTTTCTTTGAAGGTTTGGTAAAACTATCCTGAAAAAATATTGGGATCTAATACTTTATGTAGTTTTTGTTGAGTAATTCAATTTATTCAGTGTTTCTGGGTCAAATCAGACATTTTTTTCTTGAGTCATTCCGTACCCACCCAGCCCATTATAAAACATATAAGGTCTTTTATTTATGCTTCTATAACCTTATCTTTGCTTCTCAGTAGGCAAGCAAGTTAAAGCCAGACTTCATCACCCAGTTTAATTAAAGATATGGGCCAGTAGTGGTGGCTCACACCTGTAATCCCAGCACTTTGGGAGGCCGAGGCAGGTGGATCACCTGAGGTCGGGAGCTTGAGACCAGCCTGACCAACATGGAGAGACCCCATCTCTACTAAAAATACAAAATTAGCTGAGTGTGGTGGCACATGCCTATAATCCCAGCTACTCGGGAGGCTGAGGCAGGAAAATCTAAGCTTAAACCCAGGATGTGGAGGTTTGGTGGGCGCAGATTGCACCATTGAACTCCAGCCTGGGCAAGTAGAGTGAAACTCCATCTCAAAAAAAAAAATATATATATATATATTCATTAGTAAATTTGATCTATATGTTTATTGATATTACTGTCTTTGCCCTGTTTTGCTATTAAAGTTACAATAGTCTCATTAAAAAGACTGGAAAGATTTTTCTGTTTTTAGTTTATCCCAATTTTTAGCCTAAAATCAGATAATATTAACAAGTTGTTTTACTTCCTCCAGGTGTATTTTGTGTCATGTACAAAAGACTTCACCTATATTTTCCAAAAGTATTGTATAGTTCCTTGCTATTCAGAGATGTCTACAGACTAGTAGCACTAACATCACCTGGAAGCTTATCAGAAATGTAAGGTCTCAGGTCCCACCCCAGACCTACTGAATCAGAATTCACAATTAACAAGATCACCAACTGGTTTATAACTAAGTAAATTTGGAGAATCACAGTTATAGATCACTAGATGCACCCGATTATAAGTAAGCATTGATTAAATAAGGATTCATGATCAAATATATTAGGAAAATGCTGAGTTAAAGGAAGTTTAACAATTTCTTTACTATGGGGCTTACCAGGACCACCTAACATTTCTGAGAAGAAACTGTTACAGAATTAGTATTATCCAAAATGCACCATAAAATCACAATGCTAGTTAGGATGGAAATGTAATTTCTAGAATCAGGGCCTAAAAGTTATCTTTACAGCAGGTTTGAACAGCCATGACATATCAAATGTGAAAAGGAAAATACAAGGGATCCTACTTAAAGTTGTGACCCTTAAGTTAGAATATACAAATGTTTTAAGGCCCTGAAAGAACTCTGTGTACATTTAACTAAAAGATACTTCCTACTGTTGAATCCCCTAG
The DNA here is from genome assembly GCF_000951035.1 of Colobus angolensis palliatus. Taxonomy (NCBI): domain Eukaryota; kingdom Metazoa; phylum Chordata; class Mammalia; order Primates; family Cercopithecidae; genus Colobus; species Colobus angolensis. Next base: position 3,682,062 of record NW_012115466.1, read on the forward strand.
CGTGCCTTATATTGGCTTACATGTCTATTTCTCTCACTACATTATTTGAGAAAGGACTGTAAGGATTCCAGGATTATATTAAAACTTTTATGATTTTAAAATACAACAATCTAATAAATTATTTATATGACATATAAATCAACCTGTCATGTCCTATTTATTTCTTACTTAATTATGAGCTCAATTTAACTCATATTTCAGGTAGCTATACAAATGTTAATAATACTCATTTATGTATAAAATATATATTTAAATTTTATAAAAATTTAATGCTAAACTTTTGCTGCAAGACATGAAAAATAAATAAATAAATGAGACCAGACTTGCCCTCCCATGGGTATAAAAAAAAAAAGCATAAATAAATAAATAAATGTACAATTGCTTTCAGACATGAAAACAAGCAGTGCAACACTATGATCCCTGGAAGAAAACAAATATACATATGTGATCCTAAAATCATTGTTGCATTCTGACTGGAAGTGCTTTCCAGATGCAAAGCAAGAAGTCTCACAGAGTTGAAGAAAAAGAGATAGCATTAGGGGAAGTTTGGGAAGCTAAAATTTGCAGGAGAGAGTACCAAAGTTGATGACGCCACACAGAGAAAGAGCTATAGGAAGCTTCACAGTGGGAGTCTTGATTTATTTGCCTAATAATAAGCAGTTCACATATATGGTGAAACTATGAGGCTCAGCAAAAACAAGCAAGGGAAGCTGTCAGCTACATCATTCCCAAAATTCTAACCAGGATGTAGAGATATCCTTGAACACTTAAAACATTTGCATGTTAACCCAAAAGTGTCATCTCATAGCAGTACAGCTAAACTAGCCTAGAATAAACTATATTTTAAACCTAATATAGCTGATCATAATTTAACTCCTTGCTAAAACAAAATTCAACAAACTTTAAAACAAAAAACTCAGGCACTCAGTACTGTAACACTCAAATACCTAGTCAAAGTTATTAGACATGCAAAAAAGCAGGGAAATGATACTCATTACCTGGGGAAAAATCAGACAATAGAAAGAGATCCTAAAATGACAGAAAGGATGGCAATAGTAGATAAAGATTGTAAAACAGCTGTTGTAAATATGTAGTGCTAATGGGTACACATAGTTGTCAAAATTCATTGAACTATACACTTAGGGGTGCTTTTCATATATAAATTAATCTTCAACTGGGGAGTTTTTTTTTAATATAATGCTTAAGGTTTTAATTTCTATACTATTCTTACATTATTAATTTTATAAATTTAATAATGTCCTTGGATCAAGTATCCTTAATAAAAGCATTATTTCTTATAGAAAATGGTATACAAATGTTATTACTCCTCCAAAATACAGTATATATGTAATACACTCTCTTCTGCAACTTCTGTTAGCTAATCTTACAATCTTTTCACTTTTAAATATAATTCATAATATTAATGAAAGCTATAATATGATCAAACAAGTATGACATATTTTGATGGCTGAAATTTTGAAAAATTCATTATTAGGCAATAAAGATACAATATAATCATGTACATATTGAGAAAGTGTAGCATGCATTGGACAGCTTAGCTTTTGTATAGATAAAATGTTAGGAACCTGGAAATGTTGCAGTATAGATTTAATTATGGTATAATTTAAAGAATATTCTGTATTAAGATAAATTCAGTTATATTTCACAAAATATTCTTTTTTACAAAAATGAATAATAATAATGAATGTGGAATAAATCCACAAACACCTTCAGCAATTGTACCTAAGGTTATATGGCATGGGGATTCAGAAAACTAAAAATATTGGTTCCTACCCATATGGGCTTACAGTCTCAGTGGCTTATAAGACCAATAAAAAACAGACATATCCCAGATATATATACATATATCAGTACTAATAAAATCACAAAAAAAGATGCAGCTTCATTTGCTGAATAGTTAAAGCATGATTTTCTATGTGGCTCATTGAGCAATTAATCATGCATTGCCTTCTTATAGCCCTTTCCCAGTTTTCCTTCCTTTTTTATTTGTACTGTTACTAAAGCACTTAATTCAATATAGTTTTTCATATATGTACGTGTTATGTCCCTTTCTTCAGGACAGGAACCATATTTCATGCACAAGCAATATGGTGTGGTGAAAAGACTTTCTGAAACAGATTCAGAAAGAACTGAGTCCTAATTCTAAACTGAGTTGCTATTCCACTAACAAAATTTTCTTGTAATTCTAAAAATTATGTCTCATAATAATGAGATCACCTGGAATGGTGATCTTTACAAAGTATTTATTCAATCAATATGTATGTAATTAATTATTAATTTGTGATATCGATAAATAGAAGTTAGTGTTGATAGAGGACAGAAAAATAGATTAGTATGTCTGTGAACAATAACTCCAAACAAATCTACTTGTTTTTCCCAAAGAAGAAAGAAACTGTGGCTCACAAATGACGTGAATACTTAAAATATCCTCACAGGTAGACATTACTTATATTATAATTCTACTATTGTGTGGATTTATGCCTGAAAATAGCTATAAATACTCACTCCTAACACATAGAAATAATATTGAACAAATAGAGAGGAAGTAATTTTTATTTTATGCCTTGCTTTCTGTGGTAGAGTTTCTATGACCTTCAAATGAAAATATTCAAATGATAAAATCTTGCGTCTATCTGTGTATTAATAATAATGATAATAATAACTATCACTATTTCATGTTTTGGGAGACTACTGGGTACCAGGTACTACATAAGCTTCTTTTCTTTCCATTTAATATTTATATTAACAATATTATCCTCATCTTATAAACGACAAAACTGATATTCAGAAACACTAAACAACTGACATATGATCATATCAATTTGTTTATTTTTAAAAGGAAGTATGATTTAAAACTCGGCCTGAGTCATTTGACTATAACAGATTGCCTTCTGATACTATCATAAAATTTGTAACTCATTTTGTGTTATTGAACGAAATATGTAACATTCTCAAATCAATTACAGGTATGATGACACTTGAAGTGTATCAGAAATATAATATGCACGAAAATTTGCAAGTCAGGTAGGTAAAATCAATATGATTAGGGAAAATGCGCTAATTAGAAGTTCAGTGCCTGTTTGAATATAATTGAAAAAAAAAATTGAAGAAATTTGTTCATAAACAAAAAGTCTATATCTACTTTTAAACTGCTAATGAGTAATTAAAAATTAAATATGTCATGCAAAGAAATCCCATATTGATTTTAGATATGAATTATTTAAAGTTACTTAAAATATGTATATATGTACACATTATATTTCCAATTTTATTAAATGTAAAATGTAATAAAAATTTTAATAACACAAAATGTCATAACTCATGTCAAGCCAGAATATCTATTACCATCTCTGAAGATGTAGCTAAAATATTGAATTATTTGTGTCATAACATATCCCTGATATGGTTTATTTCTGCTATGTCTCTCTTGCATTCTGGAATGAGAACCTAAGACATTATGGTGCATACTAGTACGATATGCCCAATTGTTCAATTTAAAAATTAGATGACTACTGAAATGGCCACAACAATGTCAGCATCTTTGATGTATACTTATCTAAGTAGATTAAAAGTTGGAAAAAAAACCTATCATCAATAAAATATACCTTTTGCTTTGTTGTTTTCTTAAAAAAATTAATCATGGACCACTTAAATACTACAACAGACTCCCCAAATACCAGCAACTTGAAAAGAAAAACTAAACAGAACTTTTAGAAATAAAAATATAATAATTGAAAACTAAAAAAGAGCAAAACTTTTAAAAGCAGATTAAACAGAACTGAAAAAAGAATCAGTGAAGAGAAACAGGGTGAAGAAATTACGTAGTTGGAGCACAGATCATAAACAAGATAGAAAAATAAGGGAAAAATTAAAGACATACAATATGGAAGGAGGGAAGCTAAGATAACTTTCAACAGAGAACTAGAAGTGCAGTGTGAAAAAAAGAAAAGAAAAAGAGTCCATATATGAAGAGAAATGACTAAAAAATGTCCAACTGGTGAAAGCAATTAAAAGAATACATGCTTAGGCACATCATGGTAAAACTTCAGATAACCAGGTAAAAAGAGGAGGTGAAAAGCAGCTCAGAGGAAAAAAGCCAGATCCTCTACAAATGAAGCCTCGCCTCACTGGTAACAAACTCCTTCACATCAGCAACAGAACTCAGAAAACTACAAAATATTATCTTCAAAGTGCTGAAACAATTGTGTCTGAATAAACTGTATTTTAGGATGAAAGTTAAATCTACAAAAATATCTGTATTTAATAATAATTTCTAAATGGTAGGGATTTTATTGAAAAAAGAAAATTAAAATATTAAGTCAGAAGGGTGATCAGATCCAAGTGTGCTAAGATCCTAGTACTATAATACAATTTAACTTATACCTCAATTATATACAGTACATTTCAAGAATAACCACTAAAATAATAGTTATAGAGGGCATAAATTCCAAAACAGAAGATGGAGAAAATGGAATAAAAAACAAAGACATGCAAAATTTAGTCAATTCAAAATGAAGAGAAAAGGCACAAAAAAGTAGGGCATATAAACAGAAAAGACACAGTGAGACAAATAACAATAATCAAAATAAATATTAATGTAATAATTCTTCAACTATACAAAAGAAAATGTCTGCTGGATATTTTTTAGACTCTAGTTATACTAAAATCCAAATTGACATCACCAAATGCTGGTGAGGATGTGAATTAACAGAAACTTTCACTCATTGCTGGTGGAAACACAAAATGGTACAGATACCTCAGAAGAAAATTTTAGCAGTTTCTTACAAAACTAAACAAAATCTTAACAAATCCAGCAATCCCAATCTTTAGTATTCAATCCAGATGAGTTAACAAAAACCTGCACATGAATGTTTTTTAGCAGTTTTATTAATAATTACCAAAACTTGAAAGCAACCAAGATATCCTTCAGTAAGTGAGTGGATAAACAACCTGGAACACTACTGATATAAATGATGTATTGATGGGTGCTGACGAGTTGATGGGTGCAGCACACCAACATGGCACAAGTATACATATGTAACAAACCTGCACGTTATGCACATGTACCCTAGAACTTAAAGTATAATAAAAAAAAATAAAAAAAAAAAATAAAATGTAATACTGTCAAGAAATGAAGATAGATGAGCTATTAAGCCATAAAACGACATGGAGAAACCTTAAGTACACAAATCTAAATGAAAGAAGACAATCTTAAAAGGTTACATTCTGATGATTCCAACTATATGATGTTCTGGAAAAGGCAAAACTATGGACAGTAAAAAAGATCAGTGATTGCCAAGCATTTGGGGGAAGGGAGGCAAGAATGAATACGTAAAGCACAGGAGATTTTTGGGACATCAAAACTATTCTGTGTGGTATTACAATGGTGGCTATATGTCATCATACATGTTTCAAAACCCATAGAATACACAATACAAAGAAAATCCTAATGTAATCTATAGACTTTAGTTAAGATTAATAATACTGAATCAATATTGGTTCATTAATTGTAACAAATATACCATACTGATACAAGATGTTAATAATAGGGGAAACAAGGGGAGATGGCGGTGAGGGGGTATATGCAAACCCTGTATTTTCTTCTGAATTGTCCTGTAAAATTGGAAAATTCAGAAGCAATTGGAGTTTGCATATACCCTCTAAAACTGCTCAAAAAATAGTCTATCAATTTTCTTAAAAAACTGTAAAAATTAAATATAATATTTTTTAATACCAAAAAATTCACCTATAGAGACTCAAAACAAACGTAAAACATACACCTTTGAAAGTCTGTAGAGAAATTGAAAAAAAAAAGATATATAAAGCAAATGCAAACCAAAAGAAATCTGAAATATACAAATACATTTCAGACAAGATATAATTAAATTGTTACTAGAGATTAGAAGGACAATTTTGCTATAATAAATCATTAAATTCATTAGGAATATATAACAATTCTAAATTGTATGTACACAATTTAAAAGTCCCCAAATACATAAAGAACAAGCTGAGAAAAATAGAAAAATTAATAAATCAAAACCATTAAAAGAGACTGACACACCACTGTGAAATACTATTAGGTTACTTAGACAAAATTAACAGTTATAGAAATGTATAACAATAAAATTAACAAAATTAATTTCATGTATATCATTAAACCATACAATCACTAATTAGAGAATACACATTCTTTTCAAGTACTGTAGGGTCCCCCAGGTTTCCACGCCCACCAGGTCCTCCAGGTCTCCATCCCTACCTTGTTACCCTCACTGACATCCTCCTCCTTTTATTCTGTGTCCTAACCTAGAAAGATTAAATGCCTTGATTACTCTGTGACCTTGCCAGCCACATGTTTTCTCCCAAAGGATGTAAACCAATCCAGAGCCTTGAACATTCCCAGGCACTGATAAAGCTATTCAGGTTGAGGCTCAAAAACAGTAGGAGATTAAAATCTTGCTAAATATATAGAAAGTACTTTCTCCAGCCCAACCAGTCCCCACTCTACTCCCCCTGGCTCTAAGCCAAAATCCTTAAACTCATATGAATATTACATGAACTCCATTACCAACTCCTTAACATTGGTCGAGCATACCTAAGTAGAACATCTTTGCCTTGCTATCTGCCTGGAAGACTGTGCAGCACACTGTAAGTTTCCCTGCGCTTTGGACAGATCACTATAGTGTTCAGTGCTTATTTCTTTGGGATTCCAACCAGCCCCATCTACAGAAGGTTTAAAGGAGTACCTTGCAGGAACTCTCTTGCATCCAATCTTGGAGTGACTCTTATGATGGGTTTAGCCAAAAAAAAAAAAAAAAAAGCAAACATATAATATTAATGAATATTGACCATATTCTAGGCCAAAAAGTAAGTCTTGAAAAATTTCAAAACATATAAAGACAGATCACCTTCTCTGATCAGAATGTAATTAATTTACAAGTTTGTAAATACAAACAAACCTACAAACATACACTTTAAAAACACATAGTTAAATAACTTAGGGATCAGAAAATAAATTAATCATAATGGAAATTTTAAGATACTTAGAAGGGAATAATAATAAGAATACTACAGATAATAACTTGTAAAATGTCATTAACTTAGTAGTATCTAAAATGACATTGTAAGTTTAAATGCCATATTAATCTTAAGTTTTGTCTAGGTGCCTCTGAATAAATTAATCCAAATAAATCTTTCTACTCTTCATGATAAAAGCTCCCACATTTTTAAGAATATGATTTGAGTTTTATAGTTATTGATGGTTATGACATATTAATATATTTTAAATTTATCTCATAAAATTTCTAAGAATTCAAAGACATTTCTGAACTTCTTTGTTACTGAAATGTTTCTTTTTTTTTTTTTTTTT
>NW_012115466.1:3689668-3742988 GCF_000951035.1 Colobus angolensis palliatus
ATGGTCTCGATCTCCTGACCTTGTGATCCACCCGTCTCGGCCTCCCAAAGTGCTGGGATTACAGGCTTGAGCCACCGCGCCCGGCTTGAAATGTTTCTTTTAAAATATTTTTGATATCACCAAAAGGTATATACCATATACTTATAAATATCTGGAGAAGAAATAATAAATGTGCTAAAGACACATTTAATTGGCAGCATCATAAAATTATTGTAGGTTAAGCATTTATAAACAAGAAACTATCTTCAAATAAAAGAAAAAATCTTAATTTTCTGACACTCTTTCATGTGAAAAATTGAGTGGAAAATGAAGAAAATTAACAAAATCATTTCAGCCAAAACAATATATTGCTTAAATGACTACTTAAATCTGCTTTGAAAACTGCTATGTCACAAAAAAACTAAATTGTCGTTACATCTTAAAGTATTTATTACTGAGTTATCCAGAAATGTAACTTTGTGTTCATGTGTGAAATTTAGCTAGATCTGAAGATAAATACTTTGAAGAGTTACTTTTAATTCCCAACTAGTTTCAGAAAGGTCAAATGGTGAATCTTTATAGTGAGCACAATAAAACAACTTCCATATTATTATTACTAAACACAATGTTTACAAATACATCAACTTTTACAGAAGGTCTCATGATAGAATATCACAATCTTGTGATGCCAAGTAAAATCGCATGTTCCTGCCATAATTGCTTCTCCCTGCATAGTTCCAGTAGACATTATTTACATAGACTACAATAAGAATGGAGTCCAGCAAGGTGCAATATTGTGGTCCTGCTCACAGACAACTATGCTAAAAGAATGCCAGTATATGACCGATTCAAAATTAACAAAATTAAAGCACACGGATATAAACATAAATTTAAAATGTCAGTTCTACCATAGTCTGTATATCTCACTCTACCACTTTGTCATTTCTATAGCTCCACAAAAAATTTTTTCTATTTTTCACATATTATTCTTTTTCTATCTCCTCTGTTTTAAATTAGTGCTTCAAAAATCTCTTCTAGTGATCCAAAAATATTACCATATCAACAGCACACCTTTAAGGCTACTGGTATTTTAAATTACAAACTAATTAACATTTTCTTTCACAATCTCAAAGCATCAAACTTGTATGAATAGGTTTAATCATAAAACTCCAAATTACTTGGTGCTTTAAAATGCCTTCTTCCTATGATGCCTAAGAGTTGAGTTAAGTAAATTATAAATGTAATTAGTTAAATATGGTACTGAAATTACAAAGATATAATTTGAAATGATAGAATCCTGCTGTCAATGCACAATATTTTAAGTATGAAATAATATTTCTGTATTCACTTAAATGCATCTTTTTAAAATAATTTAGTTGGTGCTTTTAATATTAAAAATTTAGTTATGTGATTTTTTCACATAGTTCTAGAAAAATATTTTGAAAATAGGATTATTGAAGAATTTTCCAGAATTGACAAAGAACTTTTGTACAAAAATAAAATTTCCAAAATGCACTTGAAGAGCTATACTTTAAGTCTAACTTATTAAAGAGAAAATGTCAGCACAGGATATATAGAAAGCATTTTTTAAAATAATGTGACAGTATCATAATTCTCTTTGATTTGTAAAAGTAATTGAATATATTTTCCACCAGTGTGGCCACTGATCTTCACTGAAAATGGTCTCAAAGATTCTTTGCTTGGCATCTCTCTAGTCAGGCTTCTGATTCTTCTGTTAGGCCCATCTCTGCTCTTCCTTCTAAACCCAGTTGCAGCAAACAACTTCACTAAGTCAGTTTAGTAAGAATCCTCTACCCTCAATATCTGATTATCCTCTCTATTTGATCAGGTTCCTCATCCTTCGTCACTCCTTAGGTGATGTCTGATCACCCTGGCCTGAGTTAAGTAAGAATCCTGTGGCCCTGCCCAGCAGCTCATGCCTGTAATCCCAGCACTTTGGGAGGCCAAGGAGAGCAGATCTCGAGGTCAGGAGATTGAGACCATCCTGGCCCATATGGTGAAACCCTGTCTCTATTAAAAATACAAAAAAATTAGCTGGGTATGGTGGCATGTGCCTGTAATCCTAACTACTCGGGAGGCTGAGGCAGGAGAATCGCTTGAACCAGGGAGTTGGAGGTTGCAGTGAGCCAAAATCGCACCACTGCACTCCAGCCTGGCAACAGAGCGAGACTCTTTCCCAGAAAAAAGAAAAAAGAATCCCCCTTACTTCCATATTTCCTCTTAGTAATTTTCCATCCATACTGATCACCATGCTCTTGGGTTATAAATTTACCACTTGCCCATTCTATATTCAAAGTTAAGCCTAATCTCTCTTCCCCACAAGACCCTGCTATAGTGGTTCCTATACCTATCACGATTGTCCTGAATTAAGCCTCCTGTGCTTTAACAAGTGTTACTTAAAAGTTGTTTCCTTAACAATGGTAAATTGCTTTATCTTAGTCTATTACAGGATTTCTTTGAAACGGTGCTGTTTGAGAGCTTTTATCTCAGCAATGGTTGCACAGGGACAAAGAGAGATTTTTCTGTGTTCTAGACCAGAACGGCACCTGAAAGCAGACTAAGATGTCAAATAAAAAATCACAGTTTACCAGATAACCTTCAATACGGAGAGTAAGAGGGCATAAATTGCTAGAAAAAAGGCACATAGTAAAGTTCTAGAGAGAAGAAATAAAGTTTCTAACAGCCAAAGCCAGGTCCCAGGTGAATTGGAAACACTAAAGGTAATTACAAAAACCATAAATCAAAATACACTAGAATATTAAAATAAAGAATTTTTCATAGCTAAGCTCTCAAAAAGGTTTGCAAGTTTATAAAACTATTATCCATCTAAAATCTATTGAGCTACTCCTGTATTCCAGTCACTGAAGATAAAGCATGAAGGAAAAGTCAGTATCTGCCCTCAAAGAACTTTCTGTTGAGTGATTAGAACAACAACACTCTTTTTAGGCTCTACTTTGCATTAGCTGTGCAGACATTTACAAGTTACTTATTTTCTCTAAATTATCAAGTCCTAGTCTGTTCAATGGGGATTAAGTACTTGCCCTGTCACCTTTTGTACCTATTGTCATTAAAGCTTTTCAGTCCATGACTTAATTTCTCCTTTTGGATTTTTAATGTAAGATACAACTTTATATTTGGATGTGAAAATTGTAAAAGCAGGAAAAACTAAAACACAAGTACCTTAAGGGCAGTAACAGTCTGTACATCTCATCTATAATGTATCACTATTAAAGGCTAGAGACAAAAAGTAATTTAAAAAGAACCTCATTGATCCACACAGATCAGAAAACATCTATCTAAAACTTAAAATTCTAATAACTAGAAAATTAAAAATTATTTCTGAAATTATATAGTACATCTTCCTATTTAAGATTTAAGAAAAAAGAAAACTCAATTTTGGAAAGGTAAAAATGATTTGCTCAAAGACACAACGTGTCAGTGGTAGACTTGGAGCTAATTCCGTGTACAAGGTAGTGCAATGGACTGAATGTTGTGTCCTCCTCAAAATTCATTCCTTGAAAGCTTAATCCTCAATGTGACAGTATTAGTAGGTAGGGCCTTTGGGAGGGTGGAGCCCACATAAATGGAATTAGCACCCTTATAAAAGGGACCCTCCTGCCTTCTTTCCATCATACAACAAGGATAAAACAAAGAAGAGAGCCCTCACCAGAAGATAACATGCTGGCACCCTAATTTCAGACTTCCAGCTTCCGGAACTGTGAGAAATAAATTTCTGTTGCTGATAGGTCACCCAGTCTATAGTATTTTGTTACAGCAGCCCAAGCTGTCTAAGGCACAGCGTGGAAGCTAAAGCAACTCCATCTTGCATGATAATCTGCCATGCTGACTTCTGATTAACCCCAGTTTCAGGAATGCCTCTAAAATTTCTACTTTATCTACTGTTAAGAACAGTACTTACCATAAATCCTGCCCTTAAGCAAATTACTTCAATTGTCTTGCAAATTCCTTCTGAAGCACATATAATCTTTCACAATGGTATGGTGGGGGTAGGGGCTGGCAATGGTGCAGGGATCCACCATCTTGTCTTGCCAACACCAAGGCATGGCTTCTGTTTGTAAGTCCCTATTAATTGTTTGAGAAACTGGATTTGTCAGCCTTTTTCTTTGGCCTCTCAGTTTCCTCTTTGGGATTAAGTTTGCATAGACCTGCTCACCATGAAATACACAGGGTCTCCTGATATCTGATTTAGCACCTTTTCCAGGGATAACAAGCAAATGGTCTGTCATAGCCCCTTTCAAATCCAAGATAAAAGTCATTAATCTTTCCCTTGGGTTACATGAACCCAAGCTTTATGTAACAATCATTCTGAAGTGAATGTCCCAGGGAGCCAATTCTAATGGATCAGATTTGAAAGGCACTGGTTGATGTCATATTTTCATGTATACAGAACTGCAGCAAGTGGAGGGGAAGTAGTTGCTTATTTCAGCATAGTCTCCAAAAGTCACACATTTTTAGGAATTTGGAAGGTACATGTTGGAAAAATGTTTGATAGAACTGATGAAATTGTGTTCTAGCAGAGATCCCCAACCCTCAGGCAACGGAACAGTATCAGTCCATGGCCTGTTAGGAACAAGCCACACAGCAGGAGATGAGCAGCAGGTAAGCAAGAAAAGCATCAACTGTATGTACAGCCCCTCTGCATTGCTGGCATTACAGCCTGAACTTCCCCTCCTGTCAGATCAGCAGCAGCATTAGATTTTCAGGGCAGTGCAAACCCTACTGTGAACTGCACATGCGAGGGATCTAGGTTGTGTGCTCCTTATGAGAATCTAGTGCCTGATAATCTGTCACTGCCTCCCATCACCCCTAGATGGGACCGTCTAGTTGCAGAAAAACAAGCTCAGGGCTCCCACTGATTCTACATCATGGTGAGTTGTAAAATTATTTCATTATAAGAATGTAACAATAATAGTAATTCACTTGAATCATCCTAAAACTATCCCCCCATACCCAGCCTGTGGAAAAACTGTCTTCCACAAAACTAGTCTCTGGTCCCAAAAAGGTTGGGAACCACTGTGTTAGAGGAAACAAGCACAGTGGAAATTAAGACACTGCAGGAAAGAGTACCCAGAAGGCCTAATTATATCCTTTGAAAAGCCTGCTTACAACTTTGGCCCTTGACTGGCATCTGGAAACTTGGATATCAGAAGTGTTCTCACTATTCTTAGAACTGGTAAGAGTGGGCTCAATGTGCCTAAACTGATTGCATAAACAAGATAGTTTATGTTGAATACTTGCTTCTCTTCTGAGAGTCTGGAATTTTGGTACATGCCAGGCAGAGGGTACCTTCCTGACCACCCCCTAGGAAAAATCTTGGGTGCAGAGCATCTAAGAAGTTTCACTGGTTAACATTTCACATTTGATGTTGCAAATCATTGCTGGAGGAATTAAGTGTTTCCTGTTTGACTCCACCAGAAGGCTCTGGAAGTTTGTGCCTGGTTTCCCCATACACTCTTTCTTTTCACTGTAATAGCTCATAACATGAGGATGACTATATGCTGGGTCTGGTGAGTCCGCCTAGCAAGTCATCAAACTTCAGGGTGTTTGGGATCCTCCTGACAAAGATACATTTAAAGAAGAACACAAAAAACAGTTCTAGTAGTGCAGGCTCCTCCAGACGACTACTTCATGATGTTAAAAATCAGCTAGGAACGGTAGTAACTGGATGAAAATATTTCTCCATGAGCAGATTAACAAACAAGAAAAATCAGTTGCATATTTACTGAAATCGTAATACAGATGTACCTCTTAAAGGAGTCTACTATATTAAAAACTTTCCATTGCAAAAAAGAATTCAAGAAAATAACCCCCAGAGTTTAAAAAGACACCTCAAATATTAACATAGACATTTATGATATTAATCAAACACATCAGAAGTGCAACAGACCCTTGAGATATTAAAAAAGTTTTTCCAAAGGTATTTCATGAGATGAAATGACTAAAAAGCAGCTAAATTTTTATGTTCACAGTGCTATATAATATTCATAGTAGTTTAAAAATAAAGTTCTGTGTTTTTAAGTCAATAACAAGGTTTTTGTTGCATGTAGGTCAACTATTTCATGTAGGTCAATGATTTAAAAACTCGAGTTTTTGTTATTAGAGTAAAAAGGCCAAAACAGAGTATATAATTTGTAACATGTTTTAATCATTATTAATATTCTAACAAATATAAAAATACACAGCTTTGAATGTTGTTTTTGTATAGCAATTACATGTTGTCTTATAATAAAAATATATTTCTATAAAAATGTAGGTGGGCATGGTGGCTCATGCCTGCAATGCCAGCACCTTGGAAGGCCAAGGCGAGAGGTTTGCTTGAAGCAAGGATATTAAGACAAGCCTGAACATTTCATTGTGAGACCCCATCCCTAGAAAACATTAAAAAGAAATTGGTGAGGCATGACTGTGTGTACCTGTAGTCCTAGCTACACAGAAGGCTGAGGCGAGAGGATTGCTTGAGCCCGGGAGTTTGAGGCTGCAGTGAGCTATGATTGTGCCACTGTACTCCAGACTGAGTGACAAAGCAAGACTCTGTCTCTTTAAAAAAAAAAGAATTTTAAAATTATTAAAATTATCCAATGTCTGGCTCTTTGCATTTCAAGAACACATATTCTTAAAAACTGAGCTTCACAGCTCTCTTTAATGTAAAGTAATTCCTGAAATAATACACAATTCTATAAGTTGTCTATTAAGAAAGACAACTGCAAGATTTGAAAGCCAGATCAATATTTTCCAACGTTGTTTATTTTTTTTTTTAAACCAAGAGAATGCATTCTTTTCTATTTAAGAAACAGGTCGAAATTTTTTTCACAAGGAAAGGAAGCAAGCGAAAGAAAAAAAAAGTTAGCTATTTTTCTAATGATATTAAATATTCAAATGGGAAAGATTAATACTCTGAAAATCTAAGACAAAAGAACAGAACTGCTACATATACTTGCTAAAGATGTGAAAAAATTCAGCATCAGTCTCCCAGATATCCAGGATCTTTATTCATATAAGGATAAAACAAGAGTAGATAGTAAACTCATTTAGGTGGCAAATCATTCCACTTCCCATCATGGCCCATGACAGGGAATAGAATAATGAGCATTTTCAGGGTAGGGCTGAGTTCACAGAGATCCCTTTTCCTGACATCTAAACTGAATGTAATCACCCAGCACCTTAAATTTGCGTGATATTAAAAGAAAACTTACGGTTTTATACCAACATTTATATCTGTATGTATGAATTCTAACCATTATAGACAGTACCAGAAGAAACACAGGCGCGCGCACACACACGGAGGATAAGGCTTCTCTCTAAGCATATACCAAAAGCAAATAATATCGATGGGGTGGTGGAAAACACAACCCCCAAATACAGCACCTCGGAAATTGAGAAAACAGTGGAAACAGGAAGGTCACACTATGATCTCTCACACTTTTCCTCTGAGAATTGGCCATAAAAGAGTTATCTGACCTGAAAGTAGTAATAAGATCCTCATTCTAGAGAAGTCATCCCCTATACCCAGAAGGATGGAATGGCTTATAGAAAGGCCAAGAAGAATCTGAACAAAGAGGTCTTGCTTAGTTCCTCCACAGTTTATTACCATTAAATCATACCCTTTTGCTCTCCAATCATTCTTCTGCACAACTGTTCAAAACATTGGATTTTCGGCCAGGCACAGAGATTCATGCCTGTAATCCCAGCACTTTGGGAGGCCAAGGCAGGCGGACCACCAGAGGTTAGGAGTTGGAGACCAGCCTGGCCAACACGGTGAAACCCCTTCTCTACAATAAATACAAAAATTAGTGGGACGTGGTCGTGGGCGCCTATAACCCCAGCTACTCAGGAGGCTGGGCAGGAGAAACGCTTGAATCCAGGAGGCGGAGGTTGCAGTGGGCCGAGATCGTGCCACTGTACCCTCCAGGTTGGGCGACAAGAGTGAGACTCCGTCTCAAAAAATTAATAATAACTTCCCTGTGGCTTTGGGTCTTTCTGAAGATTTCTGTGTCTCATAAAACTTATATTAAATAAATTTGTTACACTTTTCTCTTTCTGCTCTGTGTTTCCTTATAGGGGTATCAGCCATGAAACTTGCAATGAGTAAGGAAAAGATGCTATTTTTTCTCACTGCTATGGTCTGAATATTTGCATCCTCCTCAAATTCGTATGTAGAAAGCTAATCTCCAGTGCAACAATAATAAGAGCAGGGCCTTTAGTAGGTGACTAGGTCATGAAGGCAGAACCTTAACGAATGGGATTATACCCTTGTAAAAAGAAACTCAGGCTGGGCGCGGTGGCTGACGCCTGTAATCCCAGCACTTTGGGAGGCCAAGGCAGGCGGATCACGAGGTCAGGAGATTGAGACCATCCTGGCTAACACGGTGAAACCCCGTCTCTACTAAAAATACAAAAAATTAGCCGGGCGTGGTGGTGCGTGCCTGTAGTCCCAGCTACTCGGGATGCTGAGGCAGGAGAAGGGGGTGAACCCGGGAGGCAGAGCCTGCAGTGAGCCAAGACTGCGCCACTGTACTCCAGCCTGGGTGACAGAGCGAGATCTCAAGAAAAAAAAAGAGAAAAAAAAAAAGAAACTCAAAGGAGATTGTTTGCCCCTTCCACTATGTGAAAAAACATAGAAGACACCATCTATGAGAAATGGGACTTCACAAGACACAGAATCTTCTGGCTTCTTGATTTGGACCTTCCCAGCCTCTAGAACTGTGAGTAAAAATTTTGATTGTTTATAAATTGCCCAGTCTAAAATATTTTGCCCCAAATTCACTAAGTAAGACAATTCCCTACAATATAAAAGAAAAAAATTATTGGTAGATATGACTACAAAAATTTTTTTGAATTGTACACCATAAATATACAAATGTGAATTGGTACAATCTTTTATGGAGAAAAGTACAATACTTTAAAACACCCTCATAAATGTACATATTTTTTAATTTATCAGTACTACTTCTATGAAATTATTCTAAATGAATAATAAATGACATGCTTCATAGATTTTTTTTTTAATTGTCACATTTTAACAATGGAGGAAACATTAAAAAGTGGGAAAGAAGAAAGGAACGAGGGGAGAAAAGGAAGGAGAAAGAGTAAAGAAGAAAAGGCAGGGCAGGGGAGGGCAGTGAAGAGAAGGGAAGGGAAGAAAAAGAGAAAGGGGTGTCGATGTTCAACAATAAGTATTTAGATAAATTGTATAATTCATTTCACAGTGTATTTATTAAATTTCACCATTAAACTGTGTTATAAATGAATATTTAATAATATTGAAAAATATTGATGATCTACTATTACCTTTAAAAATCAAGTTACGAAACCATTAAAGATATTATACTATTTTATTTATGTATAAAGCTTTTATTAAAGGCAAAGTACACATAATGGGTGGTGGAAAAATAGTTAATTTTTCATTTTTTTCTTTTGTTTTCTAGACAAAATATAAATATTTTAAAAGATATTTATGAAATATAATGTGAGCATTATCTAAAGACAAAAGGCTAGTAGCACATCCAATTGTTTAATTTCATCAACAATGTCAGTTCTGATTTCTTTAAAACAGAAAGTTCTACTTTACCTATAAAATATGACATGGAGAACATAATTAGCTGAATTAAAATGACCACATTTAGCTAACGGTTTATATTATGCTTAAAGATAGAATTGCCTAACATTCATCTGAAAGCAGCACCTTTAAATGTAAAACAAAAAACTACCCATTCTAAAATGAATGTACAATGGAAAGCCCAGACTGTTCATTTCCTGAATTAATCACAAGAAATGGAAAACGACTCTAACTCTGAACTACATATACTCAATTTTTTCAAGAATTTTTTCATTCCCAGGTGAAATCAAGGGAAGAATTTTTCTTCTTAATGTGCTACTTGAAGTATCCTGGAGCTAAGTGTCCCAGATGAAGATATATACATCAAATGTTAAAGATGATTATAACTCATTAAATCTAATTCCCACCTAAACATAAGTGGAATGAATTAAGACATGGAAATAAGTTTTTCACTTTCTAAACTTAATGAACACATATGCATTTACATTAAGCATCAATATAAAGCAACATTGTCTTCCTTAATTATTTTTCTTATAATAAATGTTAGCGCGTTGTTGAGAACTCATTATAGTCCATAATTCTTTTAAGAACAAAAATGCAGTTTCGCATGGCTTTAGATTATAAGACAACTATGGTCACTTCCAGTTTTCTTCCACATAAACTATTAACACCTTTGACGAGTTTAATTGACCAAATATACAAATCCAGATTTGTTCGGTTTTGCTTTCTTATACATGTCATTGCACTTATGCTTCTAATTATTATAACATTTGCCATTTAAATACATTTTTGTCTCCCCTACTCCCAGGTTTAAAATCTATAAAAGCAAGGAATTTGTCTTGCTCATTTTGCATTTCCGAGAATATCCACTTTTAAACATAAAACTTTTCCTACAAGTGCTGAATGAAATAGAATTTAGTTCACTTGGGTAAAACCTGATATATAAAATCCATAGTCAAAAACAACATTGGAGACACAAAAGTCCACCGTTTATTAATCTCATCATCTTTAGCAAAACACAACCTCTTTGGACTTAAAGTTTATAATGTGTAACACAGGTGTATAGCCATCTATCCTGCTCCCACTGGTGCCTCAACTAATTAAAGCAAGTAAAAAGCACTCAGGAAACTATAAATCACTGTGCAATTACAAGAAATTGTTTGGTGCTAACTCCATACATTATTGTTGTTTTTTTTTTTTTTTTTTGAGGCAGGGTGTCACTGTCGCCCATGCTGGAGTGCAGTGGCACAATCTCACCTCACTGCAGCCTCAAACTTCAGGGCTCAAATGATCCTCTCTCCTCAGCCTCCCGAGTAGCTGGGACTACAGGCCTGTGCTGCCACATCCAGATAATTTTGGTATTTTTTGTAGAGACGGGATTTCGCCATGTTTCCCAGGTTGGTCTCAAACTCCTGAGCTCAGGCAATAGGCCTGCCTCAGCATCCCAAAGTGCTGAGACTAAAGGCATAAGCCACCACACCTGGCCTATAATTGATTTATAGGAAACACTAAATTAATACCTGGTTTCTAGGAATTTATTCATCAATCTAAACTAAAAATTTCAGGCCAAATAGATATGTCTGTCATTGAGAATGTGAAATTAAAAACTATTAATGAAAAGTGGATATTTTTTGTATAAAGAGCAGAAATTCTAATATTAGACAATTAGGCTCACATTTTTACTTCATCATTTACTAGTCATGTCAATTAATCTCCCTGAGCATTATCTTCCTGAATTGTATATAGGAGATGCCAACAATAATAAGATCCTTCTCTGAGTTTTTGGGAAGATTATATACGTTGTATTTGAAAGTGTTCCAATGATTGTAAGACAATATAGAAAATTTGCTATTATTATTGTCTTACATAGTTAATTATTATAGATTATTAGTATTCATAATAGGCTTCACTAATACGATTAGTATCTCTAAGGCACTAGAATGTTGTATGTGTATTTTTATGAATCTTCAAAACAACTGTAAAAGAGGAATATTATTCTAATTCTACATAGAAAAATACCTGAAGCTCAAACACTTAAGAAACTTCTCCAAGTATAAATAAATATAGCAGTGGCAGAATTTGACCCAAGGATTGTGGATACCAAAGCCTATGTTCCTTCCACCATATCAGCCTTTCAAAATAGATTTCAGGTGTCTTCCACTGAATATCAGCAAAACTCAGCATGAAAAAGCTAACCGGTTGTCTATTTCCTGTTTTATTAAATGGAAAATATTAGTATGTGTTACACATTAACCTCAATATGCAATTGATTTCATAAAACACATTAAAACTCCAAGTGGCAAACTACCTTATTTGGATATTAATTATTAGTAAACTGCTTAAAGCATTGCTTTCTGATCACCAAATAATATGGTAGTTGACAGTTGACCTGGATGCAGGAGCATGGGCTCTCTTAGCCTCCACTACACTCAAGCACATGACTTTTGTCAGTCTGAAACATGCCTTTTGGTAAGGCTACCCCTGATTCTAACATTCTAACAACTATATCCAGCTCTTTCTCATGAACCATTTTATTTAAAATGATGTAATGAGTTTAGATAAATAACATTTTTCTAATATAAACAATTATCCGAATAACTTACGTGAGGAATATGTACAAAGTCCACAATATCTGGTAATATATTAGCCATACACTAACCATAGAGTAGTTTGCAGGATGTTTTTATAGGGTGTGCCTTATATGTCCTACATTAGTAAATAAAAAGTTGGTAGTATCAAATACAGCACCAACAGAAAACTGAATGTACTTATTTGCATTTAAACACAAGAGCAGATTGAAAAAATTTAGATTGCTGTCTCTTCAAAAACAAAGCATATTATGTTTAAAATGCACATACACTATGGGATCCTTTATTATTCAAGGCATGGTTTTAGAAACAATCCATAGTTAATAGATAAAAATATACAGAACATATAACACTTTATCACATACATTTTATGATTATTTAAAATGCTATAAAGTTATTAGATTAATTGCTTATTTTAAAAGGAAAATAAGTAAACAACTGCCCCCAAAAGATAAACAACTCAATAAAATTTCCTTTTTGAAACAGAATACTCAATTGGACATATTGTAAGCATACTTTAAACTTTAATTTCCTATACCTAATTATAATTAAAAACTTGGTTGAATCTCTGCCTTTATCCTGGATAAAATATCTAAGATAAAATCTTACCTTGTTTTTAATCGTTTTCTTTATAGAAACTAAATTTCATTTAAATTATCCTTTTCTTCCCTCGGCCTCCTAAAAAACACAAAAGGAAAAAAAATGCTTATTTAACAAAGGTGAAATATTTTAGCCAAAAGAAAACAAGTCTGTGGCTTTAATTTAATCATCTCTTTTAACTATGCTGCAGAATAAGACCATATGAAAACATCACACACATATATATATATATAGCTTTGATAATATAAACGAAATCTGGGGACAGATTCGAAGTCTTGAGAGATCACCGGATGGAAAAATAGAGTCCCAAATAGGATTTGGGTCCAGGAGGAATCTAAGTATGTGACAACTTTTCAGCATATCAGGAGCTACAATTAAGAAAAGAAAGCTATACTCTACAGCAGTGACGACACTTATTTGGTCCTCCTCTTTTCAGTGAATGAAAATATAAAGTCGTCTGGGTTAAATGTAAAATATGAAAGTTAAAAGCACCCTTCCACAACTGTAAAATTAACACACATGATAGTAATCAATTCAATTCGATCAAACATAAGATTCTTTAATCTATTGGCAAGAGTGGCAAAACTAGAAATATCTGTATTTTTAATGTACTATATTTCATTATTGAAGCTGTTC
Source organism: Colobus angolensis palliatus (assembly GCF_000951035.1). Classification (NCBI taxonomy): domain Eukaryota; kingdom Metazoa; phylum Chordata; class Mammalia; order Primates; family Cercopithecidae; genus Colobus; species Colobus angolensis. The sequence goes on from NW_012115466.1 coordinate 3,703,070, forward strand.
CAAATATTATCTTTGCCTTTGGCTTTAAGCACTATTTTAACATTGCTGTTTAATTACTGTAGTCTTCTAAAATTTTATAATAATCATATCAAAAACAGCCAATATGTTTTATAATTTCATTTTTAATAGAGTGATCAAGATTTTGCTCTTGGATGCTTAATGTTTGCACACTGACTACAGAAAAAAAATCAGCATAGTGCCATCTCTTGAATATTCAGGAACATAGTATTTGCTATGGTTTGAATATTTCTCCCCTCCAAAACTCATGTTGAAATTTAATCCCCAGTATGGCGTACTGAGACATGGTGCCTTTAAGAATTGAAATTTAATCCCCAGTATGGCGTACTGAGACACGGTGCCTTTAAGAGTTGAAATTTTATCCCCAGTATGGCGTACTGAGACACGGTGCCTTTAAGAGGTGATTGGGTCATCAGGGCTGCAGCCTTAGGAATGGATTAATCCATTCATAAATTCATGAATTAATGGGTTATCATAGGAGTGCACCTGCTGGCTTTATAAGAAGAGAAAGAGAGACCTGGGCTACCATGTCTCCTCATGGAATGCCCTGCACAGGCTCAGGACTGTCACCAGAAGCAGCCCCTTAACTTTGGTCTTCTCAGCCTCCACAACTTTAAGAAATAAATTATTTCTCTTTAAAAATTACCCAGTTTCAGGTACTCTGTTACAAACAACAGAAAACAAGCTAAGACAGTATCCATTGCCCCACCTTACAGAGATTTATCATTTAATTTGACCAAATTATCTGCACGTTGAACTTAAAAATGTATATGTTTTTAAATATTCATTTGAAAATATTCTATTATTAAAATTATACTCTCAAAACCGGCAGTGCTGCTTATATAACTTATATTCTAAAAGAATTTGGTGTAGCTGAGATTCATAAAAGTAAGTAATATCTAGATCTCACCCATTTCAACATCATGCATGCATTAATTTTTCTTTCTTTTTTTTTTTTTTTAAGACTTAAGTTTTGCTCTTGTTGCCCAGGCTGGAGTGCAATGGCATGATCTCGGCTCACTGCAACCTCCACCTCTTGGGTTCAAGCAATTCTCCTACCTCAGCCTCCTAAGTAGCCAGTATTACAGGCATGTCCCACCACACCTGGCTAATTTTTGTATTTTTAGCAGAGATGAGGTTTCACCATGTTAGCTAGGCTGGTTTGAACTCCTGATCTCAGGTGATCTGACAGCCTCGGCCTCCCAAAGTGCTGGGATTACAGGCATAAGTCACTGCTCCCGGCCAATTTTTATTTTCTAAAGAGTTTTACAGATCGTGAAAAGGAAGCTCAGGTGTTTAAAATCACTGTAATTAGTAATTAAATTACATTAAAAAAGTCTGTTTACTTAAAAATAGTCTAGACACTATATCAATATTAATTACAGGTAATCAGGATGATTTTTGCCCATTTTTTTAATTCATAAAACCCAGTTACACACCTCTAACTTTTCTCATATATAACATTTGTCACTAGGAAACCATTCTTTTTGTTTTGTTTTGGAAAAATCTTCATTTTGATGGGTAAACATGAATTATTAATATAAAATAAAATAAAGGCATACAGAGAAAAGGCACTACTAAAAATTAACAACTGGATTGCTTTTCATTAACATTTAACCAATCTGAAAATTCAAATATGAACATTACATTTGTAAAACAAAGGCCAAACTTAGTAATAAAACAATGTGATGTCAAGAAATTGTCCTGATCTTAGTATAAATAACACTGTTGACAGAGCTCAATTTCTATCAAATGTTTTGGGTATTTTCACAATATAGACCAAAAGAAAGTATTTTTTTCTTTAAAAGAGCCATTGGAGGGGGGAAAAAACACTTTTGTAGAATAAATGCTGCCCATCACCAGAACTGTTTGAGGAGAGGCTGAGTTTTGCAGTAAGAGGGGGTCCTGAGAGTGATGCTATATGATGTGGATGGGGAGGGGATTCCTCCAGTTTGGGGATAGTTTTACTCTAATTCCGGTTGTCAATGACATTTCAGTTTATAAAAGCCAAAGATTACCTAAAATTGCTTTTCCTTTACTTCATAAAAAATAACATTTTAAAACATCATTGCTGAACTTTCAGAGTTAGTGTATGCCATAAAATAAGGAACTGTTTGCCCATGTTCCTCCTAGATTGTGACCTCCTTAAGGATGTTAATTTAGTATCTGACATAGTAAGTTACAATTATTGAATAAACAAACAAGAAAGGTTCATTCTATTTATTAAAAAGATAGAGTTGTATATTTAATTGACAGCAGGTGATTTTATATCAAGCTATCAGTTCCCAGACTCCAAATAAAATCATTGGCATAGAACTTTGCCATAGGCCAAGGAGTCTACATCTGGCTTGGTCATCCTGCTAAACTATTCGCATTTGATTTTCTTTTCTAAGCGATTTCACATATAACAACTCCATCTCAGTTCTCTAGCTCTTATATATGTTAGATCTGCTCTGTAGTACTAGGAAACCTTTAACAAATGTTTTAAAAACATGTCAGAAAACAGCTCCAATTTCTTTAAAGTTGCATTGTAAATAAAAATACACAAGTTTAAAACATGCATTAGCAAGCCAGACGTGGTGGCTCACACCTGTAATCCCAGCACTTTGGGAGGCTAAAGCAGGTGAAACATTTGAGCCCAGGCATTGCAGGCCAGCCTGGGCAACATGTTGACACCCTGTCTCTACAAAAAATACAAAAATTAGCTGGGCATGGTGCTGCATGACTGTAGTTCCAGCTACTCAGGAGGCTGAGGTGGAAGGATCACCTGAGCCCAGAAAGATTGGGGCTGCAGTGAGCTGTGATTGTGCCACTGCATTGTAGGTTGGACAACAGAGTAAGACCTTGTCTCAAAAAATAGTAATAAAATATAATTAGCAACTAATCATATGCCAGTTCAATAGTTGTGTTTAAGATATAGAAGATGGGAGAGTTGACTCATGTAACTGAAGAAAGGAGGCAATATAAATGATAGGAGTCAGTGCCTTTTCCCAAATCAGAAAATTGTTAATAACAATCCAGTGCAGTAAGGAGAGAAATTCTATCCTGTTAGCACCATTCCCAGATGATGATATGAAAGTAGGGAAGAACCAAACAACACTTAGCCTGACTTACTGTCACCAGCAAACTGATAAGATTTTTTTTTCTGTTTTTCTAAGTGTTTTTAAAGACTATATGCTTTTTGTATTTTTAAAGTAATACATACTTTAGAAAATCTAGAAATTGTAGGTAAGAATTCGTGAGAACATTTAAATTGTCTATAATTCAATAATGCAGAGACAAAATTATCTGCTGCGTGGTTTATTTTCTTCTAGTTTTTTTCTGGGCATATGTACATTAATTTGAACCCACTTTATACTGTACTATGAGCACAATTCTGCATTCTGTTTTTTCACTTAACACATCAGAAATTTCATATGGTGTGTTATGTACCCTTTAAAAACATAGTGTTCAAGAGCTATATAATACTCTATCATACAGTTTCACCAAAATTTAATTAAAGTTCTCCCGCTGTATGAATTTAGGTTGTTTCCAATTTTATGTTTACATAGTTCATAATGAACTAAATGTGGTTTTAACATCTCTGGTTTCCTTTTTTGGAGAGAACTCTAAAATTAGATGTCTAGATCAGAAGGTAGGCACTTTTTAAAAGCTGTTGATACATATTCCAAATTGCTTCCCAAAAAGATTGCACATATTTACTTTTCATTCGGTAATTTATAAAGGTGGTTCCTTTTCACCTCCAGCTTTATGCTGCAAGAATATGATGACATCAGTGAGGTACAAATTGGTGAAGCATTTTAATTCTTTTGTAATTTACTATTTCAACATTTTGTGAAATGCGGTAAGTTGAAAGGCTTCAGAGAACGTGTCAAAATATGCTCACAATTATGTTAACTTTTATTTAATCTGAAGTTTAAAGAGCTATAACTATTCTCACCAAACTATGTCCCAATGTGACTTGACTCAGAACTATTGCTCTAGGAGTATAAAATTAAGATAAAAAATATATAGAAAAATGATATCTTAGGAAGAATGTAGGATTTGGTCATATGGACCTAAGGAATAAAACAGAATACAGAGAAAGGAAAAGAACTTTTATCTGTAGAATGTGAATCCTTTTAAATTATTAGGCCCAAGGAGGCATTGAAATGAGAGAGTGATCATGTCCTGCTCACCACCTTCACCTCTTGAAATTTCTTGCTATTGCCACAAGTACCTATAAATGAACCTACTATTCCCACACAGGACACTATAATGCACATCCTAGAGCTTAACAATGTATAAGCAATCAATATCTTTTATTATTTTAAGTAAAGTATTGGTAATCAACCCAGAAACTGCCTCTTCATTCCCTTTAAAAATGTACTTGTCACTGCTGCTAATCATAGTGTATATGTAAGGCAACTTATGTGACAGTGAGTGCCACATTGTTGGTACTCACTTATGCTTACTATCATTTCATAATTATGTTACTGCTATTCGAATTGGGCCAACATGATCTAGAGAAAACTTATAGAAAGAAAATACACACTTTTGAGTCCCACATTATAAAATTAAGTTTGTGAACCAACAGAAACTAATCAATCTAATGAATAATATAATGCCTTACTCTTCTCTTTGAAAATAAAGAGTTAATTTCTGGTTAAATACATCTTTACCTCTTCTCCATCCCCAAATCCAACTAAAATAAGAATTGGAAAATTTCAAAAACAGTACTACACATGAAGGCAAAGAGAACAGGAAAGAAGATACAATATTCAAGAGATTTACATACCTGTAAACCAATCTGGCCAACATAGTGAAACCCCATCTCTACAAAAAATTTAAAAATTTGCCAGGTGTGGTGGCACACACCTGTAGTCTCAGCTACCCCAGAGGCGGAGGCGGGAGGATTGCTTGAGCCTTGGAGGTCGAGGCTGTAGTAAGCCAAGATCACTCCACTGCACTCGAGCAAGAACAACACAGCAAAACTCTGTCTACAAAACAAAACAAAAATAAAAAAAAAAACAACAAAAAACACCTGTCACAAGACAGAAAAAGGGTAGAAGAAGTGTAACTGAATTAGCAGAGCACAAGGTACAACAGAAGAATCTGCAGAGGAAGTCATCAATAAGGAATGCCAGTTTGCACCACAGAACCCCTCAGGGGTTCAGCAAGTGGCATTACCAGGTATTATGAAAATCAGGAGAAAACTGCAGCGGCTAAGAATAGGACTCCTCGAATGTTCGAATAAAGTCTCCTCCTCTGACTGCAGAACCAGAAGACTGGTCCCTCTTCTCACCTCTTCCAAACAAAAGAGCAAAGGTACACGTCCCAGAAAGACTGAACCAGAGTATCTCAAACTTGGGAATACCAAGTGCAAAGTTAAAACAAGGGAATTAGGTAAAGTTTACATACTGACTTGTGGGAATTTCATTCTTTTCCTGTCCCAGATTAGTTTCTTCTGTTCCATTAGTTTTTTCTACCCGCTGAGAAAGTATCATCAGATAAGTAAAAATGGAAAGGCCTTCTCCTCATTATTTCATAGTGAAACTCACCAAAAAACAAATCTTACCTAAGAAGTAGCATATAGTTATCAACTCTTAGTGTTTCATTCTTAAAATTAGTATTTAACAATTATCAAACACATGAGAAATACCTCAACATGAAAAAGACCAAAACAAACAAGCAGAAAAAAAGGAAAACAGGAAGAAACAGAGACAATGTAGACAGTGAGAAAGATTTCAACAAAATAGAAACTAATATATAATTTATATAATTAATAAAACAAAAAAGAATAACATACAATAGGAATAATCACAGAATAAATAGTTCCTAAAATTATGAAAAAAATAATAAAAAATAAAACTAAGGAACTCATCAGAAACAAAAGGAAATGGGAAAATCACAAGATATACAGAGAATATCAAAAAATCAATGAAGGATGGCTAGCATTTTTCTGATAGAAGTTTCAGAAATGAAGATAGAAATCACAGGAAGGAATATCACAATAGTAACAATAAAAACAAAGCAAAACAAAAATACGAAGTTGAAAGTCCAGTTTGAAAAGGCATATAGATATCCAGCAAAGTGATCATAACATTATCTGAGTAAAGAAGCACCAACCATCAGCATGGACTCTGATCTATCAAAAGAAATACCACAAGATAACAAAGGCTTTGAAGTTCTGAGAAGCAGCTGCGTATGTTAAATCAAACGATCAATCACACAGGAGAGCAGAAAAAAGACGTTTCAGGCATGTAAGAAGTCAAAAAACTTTCCCAGGCACCCTTTCCTAGGAAGGTACTGGATGCAGGTAACACAGAATCCTAATACATAAAAGTATAAAAGAAAAGTTCCAGGATGACAGTTATCTGGCCTAGAAATGATAGTTAAAATTGATGCAGGAGAATAAAGGGATATAACAGGAACATTATCAGACCCAAAACAAAAACAGAAAAGTTTAAGGTAGCTGAAGAGTTATTTTATGAATTTGACCATTTAAAAAAATTATTGAGGCCAGGCACAGTGGCTCGTGCCTGTAATCCCAACATTTAGGAGGCCACGGCAGGAGGATCATTTGAGCCCAGGATTTCAAGACCAGCCTGGACAACATGGCGAGACCTTGTCTCTACAAAAAGTTTTTAAAAAATTAGTCAAGCATGGTGATACCTGCCTGTGGTCCTGGAAACATGGGAGGCTGAGGTGGGAAGATCACTTGAGCCTAGGAGGTCAAGGTTACAGTGGGCCACGTTCATGCCACTGCACTTCAGCCTGGGCAACAGAGCTAGACTCTGTCTCAAATAAATAAATAAATAAAAATTAAGGCCAGGCGAAGTAGCTCACACCTGTAATCCCAGCACTTTCAGAGGCTGAGGCGAGCAGATGAGAAGGTCAGGAGATCAAGACTATCCTGGCCAATACGATGAAACTCTGTCTCTACTAAAAATACAAAAATTAGCTGGGCATAGTGACGCATGCCTGTAATCGCAGCTACCCGGGAGGCTGCGGCAGGAGAATCTCTTGAATCCTGGAGATGGAGGTTGCAGTGAGTGAGCCAAGATTGCACCACTGCACTCCAACCTGGCAACAGAGTGAGACTCTGTCTCAAAAAAAAAAAAAAAAAAAAATGGAAAGAAAAGAAAATTAAAAGATTATTGATAGCCATTTAGGACATTTGTAATGGAGCATTTGGGAACAAATAGCGAAAGATGTGCTAAAAACTGAACAAAAAAAGGAAAGAATTTGAGGACTTTTTTAATGTATGAGAAAGAAAAAAATCATAATATATGGTTTGGTTCAAACAATATTCACATAGTTGTTATAAATGTAAAAACTACTAATTTAATAAACACATGTGATATAACCTTGTAATTAAAATGAAGGAAAAATATTTGATATTGCTGAATGTCAGATATAGAAAAACAAATTCTCAACCAATAAAACAAGAAGTCAGTGGGTAATACAAACCATTTAAAAATCAAGAAATAACTTTATAAGCATAGAACTATCAAAAGAAAAACCTGGAACAGTTGGAAATGGTTGCCTCTTGGAATCAGGACTGGATTGGGGTGGGAAGAACGAAAGAAGTATTAGAGGGGTTGTTGTTTTTTTTATTGTTGTTGTTTTTTTTTGGAGACAGAATCTCACTCTTGTCACCCAGGCTGGAGTGCTTTGGCATGATCTCCGCTCACTGCAACCTCTGCCTCCTGGGCTCAAGTGATTCTCCTGCCTCAGCTTCCTGAGTAGCTGGAATTACAGGCATACATCACAACACCCAGTGCATTTTTATATCTTTAGTAGAGACAGGGTTTCATCATGTTGGCCAGGCTGGCCTCAAACTCCTGGCCTCAAGTGATCCACCCACCTCGGCCTCCCAAAGTGGTGGGATTACAGGTGTGAGCCACAGCATCTGGCCAGCCTATGTGACTTTTAAATTATGTTTACAGAATACTTCCATGAAATCATGATTATTTTGATTCATTTCACTTTAGTAAAATATACCCTAAAATTTTGTCCTTTTAAAAGGGAAAGTAGGAAAGAGTGGGACAGAGAAAATGGGCTGAAGTAGGGAAAGTGAGAGGGAAAGAATAAAGGAAAAGCAAAACAGAAATGATATAGACTATAAAATATCTTAGAAAGCAGTTTTCTTAAAATGCTGTTAATTAAATGTAAAAGAGGTAATCAAAGTAATTTAACCTGATTGCTAATTACTGTCTCTGGAATGAGTTAATTGTTGTACTATATTTGTAAATAAGAAATAAGTATCGGTGAAATATAGCTTAATTACTTAGACTGTATTTCTTCATTGACTCCCCCATTACCACTCCCATTCAGCCAACTTCATCTAGTGCATAACGCCCAAAACTCTCTCCTAGCCAATCATCTTGCCTCTAATCCCAGCTCAAGTTAATTCCTCAGAAGACAATATTATTATAATGGCACTTCCAGCTCAAGAACTTGCAACTGTCCATCAACTAGGTTAAAAGCCGTACCTGCTTCTCACATCTAATAACTTTCCAGGACAAATCCTCTGTTCAAGTCACTAATGTCTCCTTGCACTATCAATCTCTCTGGCATTACCTGCTAAAGTACCGCCTCTATGGTTCATGCTGTTGGGTAATCCCACAAAGTTTTCTATTTACTGCTCAGCCACCCAAATTCTCCCCATCTGTCATAGTCCAGCTCAAGCCGTATCACCTCTAAAATGCCCTCTCGGAAAATTCCACAGCACACATATTCAGCCCTCATCTAATTATTCTCATAATGAGGTAGGAGACCAGCAGGACTTCTTTCTCAGTCCCAACAGGATGAAATGAAGAAACTGGCTAGAGCCAGCAAATGGTGCTGAAGGCAACAGGTAGTTGCCCTTGCTGTTCATCAGCATAAGACATTCCCATCAGTGCAATGACAGTTTACAAATGAAATGTCAACATCTGTGTGTTATCGCCACTTTTCTAGAGATTTCTGAAGAACTCACCCCTTTATTTGTATGTAATTAAAAGTGGGTATAAATACTGCCAGCCAATGCCACTACTCTGGGTGTACTGCCTATGGGTTAGCCCTGCTCCACAAGGAGCAGTCATTCTGCTGTACACTGTCACTTCAGTAAACATGCATACTTCACTACCAGCTCACTCTCAAATTCCTTTCTGAGTGAAGCCAAGAACCCTCCAGGGCTAAGCCTCTGTTTGGGGGCTGGTCTGCCTGGCATCATCTAGTGTCCAAATGTGCAGCTCAAGAAGACAACACGAGGTGCTGGTGAAACAGCAAGGTGAAATCAGCAACAGAAGCTGCAGCAATGTAACACAGAGGCTGTAACACTAAAGAGCTGCTAACACAGCACCACTGGAACGCTAGCCAAAAACTTATTTCAGAGCCAGCATCTTTCAGGATACTTTCTACTGTCCCCATGTCTAAGAAGGACTTCTATCAGACACAGAAGCTTCTCTCAGTTTAGCAAGAGTTCCCTTATTTTCCTCTGCAAATTCCCACCTCCTGTAGCAAAGCATCCTGAAAGTGGATTATAAGTAATGAGTGGGCCATAGATGACTGCATTTGCCAGTGAACACAGTATGACAAAAGATGTATTTTTATGTATGCAAAGAATAGAAGAAAAAGTGTAAATACACTGACAATAAGAGAAGAATATGCTGTTATGGAAAATTATAAATTTAGGGTAGAAAACAAGAAGAGGCCAAGACCAAGAATCCCCTAGGATGAGACTCTAACCCACAATCCTAGAGGGAATGCCAGTGCCCAAAACCCTGGAATACGCAGGGAGTGGCCAAGAGTATCAAATGCCAAAAGACTCAGAGGACCTGAGTATTGTCCAAGGAGAGTTCCCATACCAAATGCCAAAAATTCTGGAGCATCTGGGGGACAGGCAACAGTGAACCCCAATAGCCAAGTTGGGGACAGAGAACAATGTGACTAATATCCCAGAGTCAACGGTGGGGGACCTCTCACAACCAAGTGCCCTGCCTTAAAAAATTGCACAAATATAGTTAGCAGGGAGCCAAAGCAAAATCTGCAAATAAAACATATATTTCATGGTGAAAGATAAAATTGTTGGTGGAAAAAACAATGACATTAGGGGAGAAAGGACTGAGAGAATTGGGGACAAGTATATAGTTGGTCAGTTGTGCTTCTGTCCAAGGCACCCAAATGGCAGGGACTCTGAATTGACCGCTTTGCCAGAAGATTCGTTTCCTGGTTCACCCAATACCCAAGGGGACACAGAGGGGACACTTACCCATCACCAGGAGATGAAAAACTCACCACTATGGTGCCTTTTAGGCAATTGGAGAGAATTAAAAGTAGAATGCTTGAAGAGAAAAAAATGTCTCTTTATACTATCATACTACTTTACAATTAGATGTGCTTTGTAAAAAAGAAGAAAAATGGGAAAAAGTTTCTTATTTACAGGCTTTCACGGTCCTCTACTATGATCCTGACTTGAAGGATAATTGTAGAATGTGTCTGACTCATGGTTTTCCCAGGCACCAAGAAGCCATGCCTGATATCTTAGGTGATCCCCTCCTAGCTGCTACCCCTAGAAGACCCATGCCCTCCTCATAGCCTCCTTAGTATTCCAATTCTGAGGTGAGATTCCACCAGTTCTCTAGCAGAGGATTCCACCTTAAGGTTATCAGGCACCCTTCCCCCTTACCCAACTAGCCCCTTCCTCTTGCTGCCCAAGGAAGTAAGTACAACCAGTACTACCAGGGGTGGGGCACTAAATAGCCCCCAGAATAGAACCTATGTTCATTGTGTGAGGTAGGTGACAGAGATGAGGGGACAATCAGAGTATATGTACCTTTTGCTATGTCTGATTTAGCTTTTAGCAAGAAAAATTTGACCAGTTTTCAGAGGATCCAGGGAATTTTATAGAGGAGTTTGTTAAGTTGATCATGTCCTTTGACTTAACTTGGCATGACTTGCAAATATTATTGTCAACCTGCTGTAAGTGTAAAAAAGAAACAAAGGATTCTGGGTAGTGCCCATAAATATGCTGACAGAATGGCTGCTCCTAACCAGGGTCATGCCATTTATCACATGGGTGAAGCTGTGATCCCAGCCTAGTAGTATCATACTACTTTACAATTAGATGTGCTTTGTGAAAAAGAAGAAAAATGGGAAAAAGTTTCTTATTTACAGGCTTTCACGGTCCTAGACCCTCTGTGGGATTATCAGAAGGGATCTCAAGATTTCAAACACAGATATCACATAGTGACTATTTTAATAAAAGATATTTTAAAATGTGTGTTTAAACCAGCTGATTATAACAAGGTTAGAGAAGTATCTCAGGAGAAGAACAAAAATCCACTCTGTTTCTGGACCATTTGATTAAGATACTCAGAAAATATACTAATGCAAACCCAGACTCCCTGGAAGGGCAAGCTCCCCTGGGTATGCACTGTATCATTCAGTTTATCACTGACATTAGGAGGAAGCTACAAAAGGCAGAAATGAGAGCTCAAACCTCTATGAGTCAACCATTAAACTTGGTCTTTAGAATTTATAACAATAGGTACAGGGCAAAAGCGGTGGAGGGAACCACAGGAAATAGCCCAAAAGCATAATTTTTAGTGGCAGCCTTAAGTCCCTCCAGCAACTCAGGATTACCCATCCTAAGGAAATGTCACAAGATTGATGTCTCAGATGTCCAGATGAGAGCCTCTGACTCACTGGTCCATGGGCCGGAATCAGTGTGCCTTCTGTAAGCAAGAAGGCCATTGGAAAAGGGACTGTTACAAGCTTCAAAGGGGGCCTAGGCCAATCAAGCCCAAGACTAAGAGGGCCTGTGCTCCAGCAGGACTCCCACTTAACACCTTACCATCTCCACAGAATAGTCATGGGTAATCTCCATGTGGCAGGTAAAAAAACAAATACCGAATGAAGATATATTCTTATTTAGAAAAAATTAATTATGTCTAATTTAGAAGTTACCTAAAGGTTGATTCAAGTTATGAACTTGAAAAGGTTAGTTATGAAACCAAGCAGGAAGGAACCAGTTAAGAAGGGGAAAGAAATGTGAAGAAAGTTATAGATGTGAAGATATATTTATGGTAAGAAAGGTTATAAAGAAAAGAGAATAACTGTATATGAAAAAAAGATCCTGTATGGTAAATTATCATCCTAAAGTAAAATGACTGCTTATTTAAGAAATAGGTAGTGTAAGACAAGTCAGAAAATCTAAGCATGTTATAAATGGTCTGTGTGAGTTGTGATAAGGTTTGTGAAGGGAAATTTATGAAGAAATTTTGTATGTGATTAAGTTGGCTGTCATTAAAAGGGAATTGTTTATAATAATTTTTGTAAAAAATGATCCTCTATGTTAAAACAAGGTTTTCTTAAGGTATTGAGAAAGCCTGAGATGATAACTCTCTCCTTCAGCTTTTTCAACAGTTTCTATAATTTTTTCTCCTCTGGTTCTTACTGTTGTTACGAGTTGATGCTGAAATATTTTATCTTAGATGTCTATATGTTTTCCTCCAGTATAACTTGATTCTATACTTCTGATTTTTCTTAGTGGGTACCCATATTTTTGGCTTTTGGTTTTTGATTCTTATATTGCTTTAAAGGGTTTTAAGGGCTAGTGGTTGTCTGACAACTTCCATTCCCATCTGGTCTAAAGCATTTAATTTGCTTAAGAAACCTGGAAAACTAATTCAACACACGATGGAAAACAGGGGGTTGCACATGCCTCACTATGCCCTCCACTTTGGAATTTAGGTCAGGTTCAAAAGGCCCTTCAAAAATATGGAAATAAAATATTGCCCTTTCCCACAAGGGAAAAGAATAGCTTCCCTGTTCAACCAGGAGACTTTGTCCCATTAAGAACTTGGAAGGAAGGATTCCCCTAGGATGAATTCCAACTAGGATGGAAGGGCCCCTATCATGTGTTGTTGGGTATTCCTGCTGCTGTTGGGCTTTGAGGAGGGATCACTGGCTGAATGCACCTGTCCAGGATTAAGTTTGTTTCTTTTGAGTCCCCACAGGCACAGGAGGACACCACAACCTACACCTCTGGAAGACCTCCTCCACCTATTTAAAAGAATCAACACTCAGCCCAAAGTGGTAACAAAATGCTATGGGTGGGCACAGACACAATTTTTCTCTTCTTCCTGATTTTAATAGTTCCTTTCCATTCCTTTGGTAAACTGCCTCCTCCTGAGAAACACCTCTTTTGTCCATTTTGAGTGTAGAGGCCACTCTAAGACCCAACCGGACACCATGTTGCCTCTATTAATCCTCTTTGCTCTCCCAATTAATTTAATCCAGTGTGGGTGGGAAAAAAAATCTATGGCAAATATTTCAAAAATTATAATATCAGGAAATCATCATCATGGTTGCTAGATTTGTCATCAACATCCCCAAGATAGAGAATTCCACCTTCTGGCACATTCAGAAAAATCTCATGGCCATCTCCTCAGATCTCCTAATTTTCCATAGTGGTCCCCAAATACCCAGTCCCCTACTTCTTAGGTGGAACTCTCCCCCACTTGATAAATTCTACTGAACTTCCCCTGTCCCTGTTATCGGGACCTGGAAGACTGGGTACCTGGACCTCCAGTGCACTAATGATACTATTTTTGCACCCATTGCTGTGTTAATGACATGAAAATGGAAGATTCCTATGATGCTCTGATCCAACCCTAGTGACCAAGTTTTCAAGGCCATGGATAAGGAAATCAGATTCCACTTGTAACTGAGAAAACATATGTGGTGCTTCCTCCCACATCAGAACTTGCAAGGGAAAAACAACTGTCTAATCTCGGAAGGTGGTGGTACCACAACTTTGTGGAAAACAAGGGTGGTTTGACAATCCTAATTAGAGCAATGGAAAAATATTTCTGTAAACCCAACTTGGCAGCACAGTTTAGATGTCACACCCCACAGGGTCTCAACTTTGACCCCTTCTGGGGTCACTGCTTACAACCCCATAAGACCCAAGAATACCAGAAATAAGTAATAGTATTAATTCTGATGGGAATCAGGGCAACAGCAGGATTAGAAGCTCCCTGGGTGGCTTAATCCACCATGAATCAACCCTAAAAAACTTGGCTCAAACCCTATAGTCAATGGCCATTAACACAGGTCAGGCATTAAAGGCAATTCAGTAGTCCCTAGGCTCTTTTGCAAGTGTAGTCCTTGACAGCAGACTAGCATTCAACTATTTACTAGATAAACAAGGTGGAGTCTGTGCAGTTATTAATAAGACTTGCTGTAAGTATATTACTCTGGACAAGTGGGGATATATAAAAACAAGCTACCTGGTTACATAGCTATAACCAGGGAACTGACCCCAACTTTCTGGTTGACTATCAAAAGCACCCTCTCAAGTCTTATCTGGCTTTTACCTTTCCTGGGACCTTTGATACCTAACTTGTTACTGCTAATTTTTGTCCCGTGCTTGTTTAACCTCTCAGTATAGTTTGAGTCTCCCAGACTATAAAGTTTCCATATAAAGAAGATGTTGGCACAAGACTTCCAACTCATCCCATCTTCTGACCAAGGAAATAAAGACGTCTTGCCTTTGGGCCCCTTAGATCAGGCATCCAGAGATGTTTACTCTTCCAACACTAAGCAAGGCTCATGCCCATAAGATCAGCAGGAAACAGTAACAGAAGAGAGACCTCTGCCCTTTGCAACTCCCTTAAACTTAACGAGGAGTATATATTCTCTGAGAGGAGAATGAGGTAGATTAGCAGGACTTCTTTCTTGGTCCTGACAGGATAAAATGAAGAAATCAGACAGAAGTGGCAAATTGTTCTGAAAGCAACTTCTAGTTTCCCTGATGTGTATCAGCATAAGACAGTCCCACCAGAACCATGACAGTTTACAATGCCACGGCAACACCTGGAAGTTGCCGTTCCTTTTCTAGAGAATTCTGAATAACCTATCCCTTAATTTGCACACAATTAAAAGTGGATATAAATACTGTTGGCCAACAGCCTATACACTGCTACTTTGAGCACACTTCCTATGGGTTAGCCCTGCTCTGCTAGAAGTAGTCACTCTGCTGTGCACTGCTGCTTCAATGGACATGCTTTCTTCCACCACCGACTCACTCTTGAATTGTTTCCTGAGTGAAGTCAAGAATCCTCTCAGGCTAAGCCCCAAGTTTGGTGCCCATCTGCCCTGCATCATCAGCAGTGTCTTTATCTTACAATTAGCAAATATTAAATACCTAAATATGTCCCTAATCATTGCCTATTTTATTTTTTACTGCCTATTTTGTTTTCCTATAGTTGGAAAGAGTTGTGTAGCAAGAAACATACTGAATTCTACATTTCACAATGACAAAAATCATAAATGGAGCCAAGTTAATGCTTTTTAACTGCTTTTAAAAAAATGTTTCATAGCATCCAGTGTATTTTCATGCACATACCACACACTTAGAATATGCTGAATGATTGATTAACCCACTTTCAATTTATTAAGTAAATATGTTGTTCTTACAAAGCTGTCAAATTCCTTGACTATTAACCTTTATGTTATTCAACCATCACCTTTCATCTTTCTGACACCTGTGCTTTTAGCACATATCAAGCTATGTTGTCACACATTCCAATTTTCTAATTTAGAAGAACATAAATTGGAATGTAAAAATTTTTAAAAACATCATTCAGATATATGGCAATCAAAAAAATCTGTTAACAGAATTTGTGAGAAAATTCTCTTGATAATTCATATCTCACTTCATTCCCAATTAAAATTAAATGGAATGTGAAGTGTGGCATAATAGGTATTGAGAGAAAGGGGCTTCAGAGGTTTCTTTTAAATTAATGTTACCTGAATTTTAATATTTCAGGGATAAATATTCAGTATAAGAGTCTGGAGTTAAAGAAGAGCAACATGGTAAGAGTAAATAACATGTGAAAAGCTCTGGTTCTACTGGATGCAAAACCTTACTTCCAGTAGATCTAATATGTTCCAAACAGGAACTGTGCCATTCCTGTTTTGAGGATCATTTTAATTTTCCCCTTCTACCTCCATATGGCAAAAGGTACATAGTTGGGCAGGAGCTATTAAGATAAGAAAATCCTACTGAATCTTCTATAGATAAATTAAAAATACCTATCATTCGGAAAACTCACATGTAAAGTTCTTAGTCTCCAAGGCAACAAGTTGTCAAGAGTCACATTGTATTTTTGGGAAAATGCTTTGTCCTAATGCAAATCAACTGCTTTTGTCTCAGTCCCTGGGAATCTACATAGCTTTATTAAAGGAAAACAGAAGTCAAACAGGGCATGTTAGTATGAACGAAGTGAGGTAAATGTATGCCCCATTGTAGAGACAATAAAAAACTTTTAAAATTTTTCCTGTCAACAAGCCAGCTTCTAATGTAGTACGTGAAATTCATAAGAAGTCTTCTGGCTACCAGCATAGTTGACTGACTATTATAGCCTCCATAGAACAGTTTTGTTTTATCCCACTTGCTCTGAAAGTTTTTTAACAATTACCTTTAGTAACTTAAAGAGAAAACTTGGCACAGAGAATTTGTTAAAATGTACATTAAGGCTGCCTGCCAAAGTAATATTATAGAACAGGTGCTGTCAGAATGAGGAGGTGGAAGCAGGAAACCAACAGAGAGAATAAGCATAGGAAATGACCCCAAAACAAGGGAGTCTCTGCTGCATACTGTTACCACCACCTGGCCCAGCTAGAAGCTAGCCAGAAGCCAGCCCTTGACTGACGCCTAGCTCACAGGTGTTTACACATCCTACCGGCAGACCTGGTCTCATCTGCTCTTTTTTTCCCCCTCTTACTAGAATAAATTCTATTTTGTGAACTTTTGGTTCAACACTTCCCAGTTATGTTGCTTGTTTCTGCCACTTTTGTACTCCTCCATTAGGCTTTTCAATACTTGGCCATTCTTAACCTGTATTTTAACTGACAGCAAGATAGATAAATGCCCATTATTTCAAAACATCAGGCAGCTTTTTCTTTCTTTTTTTTTTTTTTTTTGAGAACTTCCTACTTCTCTCTTGGCAAAATGTTGCAACTACCCCATGGACAACAGGGCAATCATCAGTTACTCTGAGGTTGACAGATACTCCATCTTGGCATCTTTGTTCATGTTTTCTTTATAGCTTTAATATTCTATATAGCCAGGTTTTTAATTTTTAAAAATTATTTTCATTTTGGAAAACAATGCTTTAAGTGACCTACCAAAATTATTGGATTTATTGAAACTATTAGTTTGTGATGCTTTATCCTTAGACCAATTTAAAAAAATGAGAGCTGATATACTACTCTGTGCCTTGGATGAGTGTTCACAGTCCTTTCAGAATTTGATGTGGCCACAAAAAAAATAAATTCACAGAAATGTTCTACTGCTTTCAAGGACAAATCTGTAAGTAAGGTGACCATAAAATAATACATTTTAAAGAAATAACCCCAGGTCATAGGTAAGTCTCTAGAATGAAGAACTTAACAAAGGCAAGAAAGACAGAATCCATATTGGGTTAAACTAAACCAAAAGTGTCCACACTATAAAATGATATATACTATTAAAATAAATAATTTTGTGATTTGTGAATCCTAGTACCATAATTTTTAAACACTCATTAAACAATTTATTATAAAACAAATCAAATGTATCTCCTTGGTACATTATCTTACAATATATAATTAATTTAATGATAGTTATCATTTCATCTCTCTGTATATAAAAGAAAGCTTTTGTAATGTATTTGAGTATATACTTTCTAACGTTAAATAAATATTGGACATACTGGTTATTGCTTTTGCTGAAAATTATTTTCTTTACTTAGTCTTAGTTTTATTCAATTCTTTGTTTACAGAGATTTTACTGATACATATTATCAAATTGCTTATTTGAAAAATTGCATTTTATGTTGATTTTCAAAAAGGTATCTAAGGTATCTACCTGCAAACAAAAAAGGTAGCTAAGACAGATCTCAATAAATTTAGAAGTTTGTTTTGCCAAGATTAAGGACATCGCTGTGACAGAACCTCAAAAGGTCATGAGAACATGTGCCCAGTTTTATACATTTTAGGGAGACATAAGGCATCAATCAATATATCTAAGATGTACACTGGTGCAGTCCATAAAGGCAGGACAACTCAAAATGGACCCTTCCACGTCAAAGATGGATTCCAAGATTTCCTGATAGGTAATTGGTTGAAAGAGTTTATCCAAAAGACCTAGAATCAACAGAAGGGAAGGTCTGGATTAAGATAAAGGGTTATAGAGACCAAGGTTTTTATTATGCAGATGAAACTTCCAGGTACCAGGCTTCAGAGAGAATAGATTGTAAATGTTTCTTACCCAACTTAAAAAAAATGCCAGAATCTTAGTTAATTCTCTCCTGGATCAGGAAAGACACCTGGAAAGGGAAGGTCTTTTTTCCTTTCCCCTTGTGTCCCATTAGGGAAAGCTTTGTACTTTGATTTCTTTTAGGATCAGCTGTCATGCTGGTATCTTATTGCTACAAAGAGTCTGCATTGTCAGTCTCGAGGTCTCTACTTGAATGTTAAATGCGGATCAGTTGTGCCTAAATTCCAAAGGGTGGATAATATAATGAAGCAGGTCCAACCTCCACTTCCCATCGTGGCTGCAATTAATTTTTACAGTTAACTTAGGAATGCTGTGGGCCAATAGGAGGGGTCCATTCAATTGGTACTTAGAATTTTATTTTTGGTTTACAAGACCCTCATTATGAATCTAAAAGTAAAAAGGAGATGTGGAAAGGAATTTTGCCATTTGTGACAACTGATCAGGGATAAAAAGAGGGAGCCTCTACTGGGTCAACCTATCCATTTTCTAGATATCTACATTTAATTTTATCATTCCACACGATAAATACTAAGAGCCTCTATGTGTAAAGAACTGCAATAGATCCTGGGGAATCAAGGAAATTAGACCAGGTTCTTGCTCACAAAGATCTTATATTCTAGAAAACATATTCCATTTATATAGCTGTGAAAGGAAGAATAGCCTGCTTTCTTAGTTATTAAACATGGTTAGCTGGCTCTGTGAGAATATCACCAGCCTGACTTTGTACGATATTACATGAATCTTTCCAGTTTAACTGCCACTTTACACAATTATACCTGAATTCTTAAATATGATTTTTGAGGCCATTCACAATCTGTTCCTTTCTTCAAAATTTAATTATTCTTACACATTCTACTGCCACATCACTCCCCGAGTAGCCATACGTAGCCTGGCTTAGGTGCCCACATCATTTCTCATATTGTATTCCATGCTATCTCTATGGTTCCACTCATCACACTATGTTGCACTTGTATGTTTCCCTGACTCTCATTAGACTTTAAACTCTTCAAGAATAGATACATGTTCTTCACAATCACGCCTTCAATGTAAACTACCTGGCACTTACTAGTGCTCAATAAATATTTGTTGAATTAATGAACTGCTTAAACCTCTATTTTCAAAGAGAAATAGAATATTGCTAATTGGTCCATTCCATGATCTTTCAAGTCAATGGTAGCAAGCTAAGTAATCACAAATGATAGCATGATCTATAATTAATTATATGGATTAAAATCTCTTACAGTATAATTATATAAAGATGTGCTTCCTTTAATATCCATAATAAAAAACAACTGCTAGCAATTTCTAATTAGTTGTCTTTTTTCCAAATCCATATTAATTTAGGATTCAGACACCCTTGTGATACATTTCTATAATTCATAGAATTGCTTAGCAAAGCATATG
Organism: Colobus angolensis palliatus; assembly: GCF_000951035.1. Classification (NCBI taxonomy): domain Eukaryota; kingdom Metazoa; phylum Chordata; class Mammalia; order Primates; family Cercopithecidae; genus Colobus; species Colobus angolensis. The sequence goes on from NW_012115466.1 coordinate 3,722,787, forward strand.
GCTCAGTATAAGTCTTCAGTAACATTAGTATGATGGCAGTAGTGTTGGTGGACTGGTTTATAGTGATGGCAACAATGAATATATATCATTGATATTACATATAAATCATATGACTTATTTATTCAAGATAAAGTTAGACACTTGTTGAGTTCTTTCAAAATACAGGAAGAACTTTGCCATGTCTTATTTACAAGTAACATTGTTATTTGCATTATTGTTAAATTAAGCATAATAACAAACCATTGTATTGGGGAAGAGAATGTGAAATAGTATTATAACATTTTATAATGTTTTGTAATGGAAATAATTCCCCCAGATGACCAAATGTGTATGTAAACAATTGACATCTGGATGCTATTTTACAAAAACAGCAGTTACAGAGAGAAAGGGTTTTCATTTTCCCTAACAGTTCAAACAGCTTTACAAATATTTACAAAAGGTCACCAATAGAGGGCTTACCTAGGGTCAAATAAAAGAGGCTCTAAAACATCAAAAGCTATTTTGAACGTCCAGCTGGGAGATCTAAAACAGAGAGCAGCAAAGACAGTTTGTGACAAGGCTGACACACAGTACTCTGAAAGGAGTGAAATCAATTGTGACATTTTTCATTTATTTGTAAATGCCTCTTTGGCAGTACACTCACTCAAAACGACAGTTGCTTCTTACAGAATAGGGGAGGTGATGGTAAAATAGAGGAATCCTGACAGTTGCTTTAATGAGATTCTGCATTAGGGCTATTCTAACACTTTCACCCAACAAGAAGGTTGCCCTTCATTTTCAATATCGTATCTCAGTAATTTGGAAAATGTTATGCCTATGAAAAACTAAACTAGCCAGTCCTGAATAGCCGTGGCCCAGTTTATTTTCCCCTTATCTTTCAATCAGTATCTAAATGTATGTCAGCTGTTCAGACCAATTACCTCTTCTCATTAGGAATGCTGTTTTTATTAAAAACAGAATTATGGAGTGTGAGAACAACTCAAGATATACATACCAGAAACTCAATATTTGCTTGAAAGTATCTGGGAGTATACTTTAAGCTGCATTTTAAAACGCTTTTATTTTTATATTTGACGTTCCTAAGGAAAAGGAGATTTTTGTCTAGGTAAAATTTCATTAGTCTTTGTAATAAGAGCAACTCCAAATTATCACAATCTAAAGATTGAATTCATTTTTCATTTAATTGTTCTTTGATCAGATGTTAAGTGTTTGGTGCAGCTGCAAATCAACTGGTGTAAACCTACTTCTTAAAGAAAGAAAAAAAAGTAAATTATAATGAAGAGAGAAAATGCAATCCAATCCAGAGCCTAGCCCAGCACCTATCAGCTGTTAATCAACCAACAGGTATTTGTTGAACTGATAAACTCAACAAATTATATATGGCAATGTAACCCACAGCATTATGGGCATGTCCAGATCCCAGAAAAATGAACTAATACGAGTCATTGGCAGAATAATGAACTCCCTGGGTTCCAATTTCCTTACCTGTAAAGTAATATTTACTTTATAAGAGTGTCATGAGGATCAAATAAAAGTTGGGGCAGGAATAAATCACCTAGTACAGCTCCTGGGTCATAGCAAATTGTCAATAAATGGTAGCTATTATAAAGCTTTGCTTTAGCCAAAACAAATGATATTTCTCAAATAACAAAATTACTAACAACAGTAGAATGAGGGAACACTGTCGGTTAGGATAATACTATTAGCTTTGGTTCTGTCTCTTCCACTAAGAGCCACTTTGCAACTGTTTTCTGACCAAAATGGGACTAATACTGTATTCCTATACTTACATGAAACTAGAACTCAGCTTGACTATAAAGTTGTCTGGGTACTTTAAGTACCCTAATATCATACATTCTTGTAATAAATACCATGAATATGGCAGTGAGCACTATTTCAGTTTGGCAAGTTAACTATGGTCTAAGATTTTGTGTCGGTAATTTTGCCCTGCTAGTCAATTGTTAATTTTCAGGTAATGTTCAGTAGAGATCATAAACAAAACTGCTTGAGAATCTAAATGTGTCCAGATTCATGAAGGTTTTTGTCTCTTTATTCTATTTCTAATTTACCTAGAGCAGTGGCTCTCAAACTTACACATTAAAATTACCAGAAGGATGTGTTTCTTGCCAATAGCTATAGTGTAACTTCAGACCAGTTAAATCAATTTTCTTTTTTTTAATTCCTCAGATGATTCTAATGTGCAGCTAAGATTGAGAACCACTGGTCTAAAGTCTGATACAATTTTTCTCCAATAAACACTGTTGGCTTCCCAAACAAATCACTTTTTTCTTTTCTTTGCAAGACCCTGATTCATCTTCCATGTCTTCTTTCTTTCCAAGCAACTCTGGAGTGACTGTATGCATAGGTTTAAGGCGATCCTGATTAGACTCAATCATAATGGCCCCATTACTTTTGCCAGGGATTGATTTAGGGGTATATATGTTATCCATAGCTAGCCAGTCAGATGGTAGGAAAGGTGTTCTTGGGGCTTCTAAGTTTTCCACTCTTCTGAAACAATCCTTTGTTTCCTGTGGTTGTGTACAGATGTGATGGCTAGGACTGCTCTGGACATCTTGGGAGCAAGGAGGAAGTTAGTCTAAAGCCAAAGCCAACATCGTGAAGATGGCAGAGCAGAATGATAGAAACAGAATCTGTGATAATGTCATTCAACTGCTCAAATAATTTGCCCAATATCTGGAATTATGTAAAAAAAATTCAGGTAACATCAAAGCATTTTGAACCTAAATAGCATTCCAAACAAACGAAAAAACGGACTATATCCCAAGACTAACTTAGGTTAAAATTTTCTTTTGCTTATATTTTGAAATATTTATGAATTAAACCATCTGGCAAAAATGCTTTACTTTTCCTTAGAAATTAAACAATGTCCTAGTTTTACTTAAATGGTTTCATAGCAGATTTTACTAAGAAATATTGTGTAGTATGTACACAGACATAAGAAATGTAATAGTAGATTCTGCCCTTTGAATGCTTTAAGTACTAATTTGTTCCAATTTATATATATACATAATGTGCAATATTAAAATATATTTTCTACATCCCACATATATACATATGTGCACTTGCTTTTATAAAAATTGTCAAGTTTATGGTATTCTAGAGAAAAATGAGTTTTTAAATATCCAACCACAACAATTGCATGACTTCCTAATAATCTTGTCTGTTTTTAATTGATTCTACAGATAGCATGCATTTCTTGCCAGTTGTATGTCTTATTCTCAAATGTCAGGACTACAGTTTTGTTTCTGAAAAGTCCTCTCTTTTCTTTTTTTTTTTTTTTTTGAGACAGAGTCTTGCTCTGTCACCCAGGCTGGAGTGCGGTGGCCGGATCTCGGCTCACTGCCAGCTCCGCCTCCCGGGTTTACGCCATTCTCCTGCCTCAGACTCCCGAGTAGCTGGGACTACAGGCGCCGGCCACCTCGACCAGGAAATAATGAGGACACTTTGGAATGATGCTTTATTGTTCAACTACACCGTTGGAATAAGATTAATCAGAATTTGCTGTAAGATCTATTATGGGCCGGGCGCGGTGGCTCAAGCCTGTAATCCCAGCACTTTGGGAAGCCGAGACGGGCGGATCACGAGGTCAGGAGATCGAGACCATCCTGGCTAACACGGTGAAACCCCGTCTCTACTAAAAATACAAAAAACTAGCTGGGCGAGCCCGGCGAGGTGGCAGGCGCCTGTGGTCCCAGCTACTCTGGAGGCTGAGGCAGGAGAATGGTGTAAACCCGGGAGGCGGAGCCTGCAGTGAGCTGAGATGAGGCCACTGCACTCCAGCTCCGGGCGACAGAGCAAGACTCCGTCTCAAAAAAAAAGAAAAAAAAAAAGATCTATTATGGAGCTTTAAGTGACATACACTGTAATCACTATGCTCCAATTAGACACTTTAAATCTGTTTGTTTGTTTGTTTGTTTTTCCCAAACTAATTTCCTTTGTGTTGCTTCTTCGTCTCTCTACCTCCCCTCTGGTTCCTGTATTGTTTATTTAACAATAAGAATAATTTCAGAAATATTCACCAGCATTTTTGTGGAGAAAGAGAAGACTAAACTATGCTTGGTGGATGGGATTTGTTAGGTGAGTCAGAGAGCAACATGTATTGGGAGTTGTAGCTTTTGAGAGCCAAGAGAGATTAACAGAGAGGAGAAAACAGGAGTTGAGGCTGATAAGAGGCCTCAATGGTATGATCTCTTTTCCTATGTTAGGAATAACACTCAAACTCCTAAGGAAACTGAACACTCGAACAAAGGATTCTTAGCAAAGCAGTTTTACTTCTGGGCAGAGGGGTGCCTCCTTGGCCAGTCGCCATGAGAGCCCACCTGAACAAAGAAGTACAAGAGCCTTTATTCCTGAGGTAAGTCCTGTCCCTGTACCCTTTCCCCACTGGCTGGGGTCAGGTTGTACAATCTAAACTAATCCCGGTTGGCTAAACATTTGATTTTTTTAGATAAGGTGGGCACGTAAAGAAAGTGGAGAGGAAAGGGGAAGGGGTGTCTGTAATGAGCTAGAAAGTTAGTCCTCTTTCCGAATGAGGAAAGGAATGTGAGCTGGTACTGATTATACCTGGTACTGTGGTGTGCCTGGGCATCTAACAAAGGCAAAAAGGAAAAAAGGAGAAAAAAGAGAAAAAGGAAAAAAGGAGGGGGGTATTATGAATTAAAAAATAAAAGATTGATCAGGTTATTTGAATAGAAACTTCATCATATCCCACAGCTATGACTACCAAATCCTCAATAAATTTATAACTGTCATGTTATGCTTAATGTGATAGATTTCCTGCAAAGGTCAACAGGGGATACAGTTTGGTGAAGTTGAGAAGTGAGTAGAAAGGTTGAAGCTAAGAACGTGCAGTAAGGAAGAAAAAAGGTGCTGAAAAAAAAGAAAGACAGAAATTCTCAGAGCACATTCCATCCAGAATAGATCAGGTAGTGAAATAGGGGCTCGACCGAATTTTCCTTCAGAGTAGCTGGGGAAACCAGTTATACTTTTGTCTCCCTCACTATTCTATAAGCACCCAAGAACAGAACTCTTTGAACAGTACTCTTTGAGTTCCATATAGAATTCAGTGATTAAATGTGATTCCACTAAGACAGCTCCTCCTAAAAAGGCCTTTGTCCCTCTTACTCCTAAATTTAGGCAGTCTCCATATCCTCCCCCTTTCCTTCTCTACTCAAACATTTATAAGACTGACCTCTCAATAGTGATAAAAACTTGGCAGAGCTAGAAATCTCATGACCTGAGTTTGGTTTGGGATCATCTCCTTATTTCTGGATCACTTACTGCTTTTATGTCATAGTAATGGATCTTCATACTCTAAAAAAAGTTATAGATGCTCATGTCTGTCTCAGTCCTCCTCCCTCAAGGACAGGGATCTGACTTCATCTCTACATCCCTTCCCCTTCCCCCACAAACTGAAAAGGACCTTCACAAATTAGAGACTTAATAAATGTCTGATGCATTGAACACAATTATAAATGAAGTACCTATTTTTTGCTCTGTTTATACTAAAATTGTACTTGCAATGATTTCATCTACCTTTTCGAGCATTAAAGTACAATCATTGTGGTCAGATATTTTATTTCATTAGTTTAAATCAATACTGGTTTAAATAATACTAGGAATTTTTATGAGGACTTTAATATTTTGAAATGTGTTTCTGGAGGCAAGTCCTTATTTCTTGTGAATCCCATTTTATTCACAGAAATATGAGATGTCTTATGAACCATTGGTATTTCTATTGTAAATATTAAGGAATGTTGCATTACAATGCAGACAGGTAATCCGTAGGCCCAGCAGAGCAATAATAATTAACACACGCTAGAGGGAGTATACATTTTAATAGAATCATTCGTAAAATCCATGTTTCAAAGGTTACAAAACAGAATAGAGTTTACCAAAAAGCAAATAAATCATCTTACTTTGGTTTCTTTCATTTCTGATTTTTAAATAATAAACATCATTTCCCCAGAGCAGGTAAACTACACTTACCTGTAAATGAATTATAAGAAGTTCTAAAATCCTCACAAAAGATTTACTCTCAGTGAACTTTGCTCCTGATAAATTCTACCCATAATGTTTATTCAAATTTACTTTTAAAAAGAGAAAGCCGACTTTGGAGAGGTGGCCTTTACGTGGATTTTATTTGCTTATGATAACGATGATGCACAGTGCCTCTTCACAAGATGACATGAGTCGATGGTAATCCCACTATCACTCTTGCACCGATGAGTGCTCTAGTTGAGTTCTGATCTCAATTTTTGACTCCAAGCTAAGACAGAATCAAAAGAATAAAAAAAAAAAAAAATGCAGAGCCATGGAAATAATGACTGAAAGGACTAAAAATGAGCAAACGTGAAAGAAAATGTACTAACAATTGATTAAAAAATAAAAGAAATAGAAACATACACCATGCACAGAAACAAAGGACCAAATAAATGAAAATGTCAGTATCAGTAACTAGGCTTCTTTTTAATTACACTAAATGTGGACTAACTAGATGATGTTCATTATAGCTTGTATATTTGTCCTAATGCTTTAATACTGTATTTGTCTTCTTCAGAAGTCGTGTGAACTGTAGGTCAGTGTGCTTTACCTCAATAAATTGCTTCAACAAATTTGTTCATAGTTTCACAAAATAATATGAGCATACAAGAGATGAATTATTGTTTCATTCAATATTTTAAGTCACATTTCCTACTTTCTGTGTAGGTTTTCCGTTTTGTTTTGAGATGGAGTCTCCTTTGTCACCCAGTGATATGGTTTGGCTGTGTCCCCACCCAAATCTCAACTTGATTTCCCACGTGTTATGGGAGGGACCCAGTAAGTATTCACCCACTCGGTGTGAATTCACCCACTCTGCTGCCATGTGAGACATGCCTTTCACCTTCTGCTGTGATTGTGAGGCCTCCCCACCCATGTGGAAGTGTAATGAGAGGTGACAGCGTGCTGGCAGCCCTTGCTGGTTCTCTGCCCTCCTCAGCCTCCATGTCCACTCTGGAGGTGCTTAAGGAGCCCTTCAGCCCACCACTACACTGTGGGAGCCCCTCTCTGGGCTGGCAGAGGCTGGAGCCGGCTCCCTCTGCTTGGGGGAGATGTGGAGGGAGAGGCACAAGCCGGAACCAGGGCTGTGAGCTGTGCTCACAGGCCAGCGCAAGTTTGGGTGGGCATGGGCCAGGTGGGCCCCACACTCGGGGCAGCCGGCTGGCGTCACAGGTCCTAGGCAGTGAGGGGGTTAGCACCCAGGCCAGCAGCTGTGGGGAGGCACTGGGTCCCCCAGAACTGCCAGTCCACCCACGCCACACTTGAATTCTCAGCAGGCCTCAGTCAATTCCCCGCAGGGCAGGGCTAGGGACCTGCAGCCTGCCATGTCCGAGCCCCCTCCCCCACCCGCCGCTACGGTGGGCTCCCGCCAGGCCTGAGCCTACCCAACGGGCACCAACCCCTGCTCCGCAGTGCCCAGTCCCATTGACCATCCAAGGGCTGAGGAGTAGGGGCGCACCACAGGGGACTGATAGGCAGCTCCCACCTGCGGCCCTGGCGCAGATCCACTAGGCAAAGCCAGCTGGGCTCCTGAGTTGGGTGGGGACTTGAAGAACTCTTAGGTCTAGCTAAAGGATTGTAAACACACCAATCAGCACCCTGTGTCTAGCTCAAGGTTTGTAAATGTACCGATCAGTGCTATGTGTCTAGCTAATCTAGTGGGGACTTGGAGAACTTTTGTGTCTAGCTAAAGGAGTATAAATGCACCAATCAGCACTCTCTGTCTAGCTCAGGGATTGTAAACGCACCAATCAGCATTCTGTCAAAATGGACAAATCAGCTCTCTGTAAAACTGACCAAACAGCAGGATGTGGGTGGGGCCAGATAAGGGAATAAAAGCAGGCTGCCGGAGCCAGCATTGCAACCTACTCCATCCCCTTCTATGCTGTGGAAGCTGTGTTCTTTCACTCTTTGCAATAAATCTTGCTGCTGCTCACTCTTTGGGTCCGCACTGCCTTTATGAGCTGTAACACTCACCACAAAGGTCTGCAACTTCACTCCTGAGACCAGCCAGAGGAGGAACCCACCGGGAGAAATTAACAACTCTGGACGGGAGGAACCAACAACTCCAAACGCGCCCTCTTAAGAGCTGTAACACTCACCGCAAAGGTCTGCAGCTTCACTCGTGAGGCCAGCAAGACCATGAACCCACCAGGAGGAATGGACAACTCCGGATAGGATGAAAGAACAACTCCAGACGCACCACCTTAAGAGCTGTAACACTCAACACGAAGGTCTGCAGCTTCACTACTGAAGCCAGCGAGACCACGAACCCACCAGAAGGAAGAAATTCCGAACACATCCCAACATCAGAAGGCACAAACTCTTGACACACCATCTTTAAGAACTGTAACACTCACCGCGAGGGTCCGCAGCTTCATTCTTCAAGTCAGTGAGACCAAGAACCCACCAATTCCGGACACAGTAAGTCCAATAAACTTTTCTTTTGTAAATTGCCCACTGTCGAGTATGACTTTATCAGCAGCATGAAAACACACTAACACAGTAAATTTGTACTAGCAGAGTGGGGTGCTGCTGAAAAGATATCTGAAAACATGCAAGCAACTTTGGAACTGGGTAATAGGTAGAGGTGGGAACAGTTTGGAGGGCTCAGAAGAAGACAGGAACATTCGGGAAAGTTTAGAGCTCCCTGGAGACTTGAATGGCTTTGATCAAAATGCTGATAATGATATAGACAATGAAATCCAGGCTAAGGTGTTCTCAGATCGAGATGAGGAACTTTTTGGGAACTGGAGCAAAGGTGACCCTTCTTATGTTTTAGCAAAGAGACTGGTGCATTTTTGCCTCTGTCCTAGTGATCTGTGGAACTTTGAACTTGAGAGAGATGACTTAGGGTATCTGGTGGGAGAAATTTCTAGGCAGCAAAGCATTCAGGAGGTGACTTGTGTGTTGTTAAAGGCATTCTGTTTTAAAAGGGAAACAAACAATAAAAGTCTGGAAAATTTGCAGCCTGACAATGCGATAGAAAAGAAAATCTCATTTTCTGAGAAGAAATTCAAGCTGGCTGCAGAAATTTGCATGAATAATGATTAACATTTGCCAAATGTTAATCACCAAGACAATGGGGAAAATGTCTCCAGGGCATGTCAGAGACCTTTGCAGCAGACCCTCCCATCACAGGCCTGGAGGTTGGGGAGGAAAAAGTGGTTTTGTGGGCCAGGCCCCGGTCCCCGTGCTGTGTGCAGCCTAGGGATTTCATGCCATGTGTCCCTGCTGCTCTAACCATGGCTGAAAGGGGCCAACATAGATCTTGGGTTGTAGCTTCAGAGGGTGCAAACCTCAAGCCTTGGCAGCTTCCACATGGTGTCAGCCTGCCAGTGCACAGATGTCAAGAACTGCTGTCTGGGAACCTCTGCCTAGATTTCAAAGGATGCATGAAAATTCCTGGATGTCCAGGCAGCGTTTGATGCAGGAGCAGGGTTCTCATGGAGAACATTTGTTAGGGCAGTGCTGAAAGGAAACATGGGGTTGGAACCTTCACACAGAGTCCCTACAGGGGCACCACCTAGTGGAGCTGGGAGAAGAGGACCACCATCTTCCAGACCTCAGAAAGGTAGATCCACTGACAGCTTGCGCTGTGCACTGGAAAAGCCTCAGACACTTAACACCAGTCCATGAAAGCAGCAGGGAAGGAGGCTTTACCCTGCAGAGCCACAGAGGCAGAGCTGTGCAAGACCATGGGAACCCACCTCTTGCATCAGTGTAACCTGGATGTGAGACATGGAGTCAAAGAAGATCATTTTGGAGCTTTAAAATCTGGCTGCCTTGGTGGATTTTGGACTTGGCATGGGGCCTGTAGTCCCTCTGTTTTGGATAATTTATTCCATCAAGAATAGCTGTATTTACCTTATTCTTATACCCCTATTGTATGTAGGAAGTGACTAACTTGCTTTTGATTTTACAGGCACAAAGGTGGAAGGGACTTGCCTTGTCTCAGATGAGACTCTGGACTGTGGACTTTTGAGTTAATGCTGAAATAAGATTTTGGGGGACTGTTGGAAAGGCATGACTAGTTTTGAAATGTGGGGATGTGAGATTTGTGAGGGGCCAGGGACAGAATTATAAGGTTTGGCTGTGTCCCCACCCAAATCTCATCTTGAATTCCCATGTGTTGTGGGAGGGATGCAGTGGGAGGTAATTAATCTTGGGGGCAAATCTTTCCCATGCTATTCTCATGAGAGTGAATAATTCTCATGAGATCTGATGGTTTTAAAAATGGGAGTTTCTCTGCACAAGCTCCCTTCTCTTATCTGCCACCATGTGAGATGTGCCTTTCACTTTCTGCCATGATTGTGAGGCCTCCCTAGCCATGTGGAACTGTAAGTCCAATAAACCTCTTTCTTTTGTAAATTGCACAGTTTCAGGAATGTCTTTATCAGCAGTGTGAAAATACACACAGGCTGGAGTGCAGTGGCATCATCTCGGCTCACTGCAACCTCTGCCTCAGGTTCAAGCAATTCTTGTACCTCAGCCTCCCGAGTAGCTAGGACTACAAGTGCACGCCACCACACCCAAATTTTCTGTATTTTTAGTAGAGACAAGGTTTCACCATGTTGGCCAGACTGGTCTCGAACTCCTGACCTCGGGCGATCTACATGCCTTGGCCTCTCAAAGTGCTGGGCTTACAGGTATGAGCCACTATGCCTGGCCACTACATTTGTAATATTTTATATAAGAAGGATATTTCTATAAAAATATGCACACTATGAATGTTTATAATCTAAATAAAATGGAAAAGATTAACATATATGAAACAATAGCCATTTTTATTCAGTACTATTGCTGCTTTGTGTAAATCTAGTGGAGAAAATATTCTCAAAACAGATAGTACATAACACAAAGTGCAAGAAAAGCTCTTATGTATGAATTTAGATTGACAAGCTTTTTATAATAAAATACATTAATAGTAAATATTTTTGACTTTTCTGGCCACACGGTCCCTGTTGCAACTATTCAGTCTGCTGTCCAAAGCTGAAGCTGCTATTGACAATATGTAAATGAATGTGCATGGCTGTATCCCAGTAAAAGTTTATTAACCAAAACCGGTGTTGAGCCAGATTTGGCCTGGGGACCATAATTTGCCAGCCCCTGGTCTAGTTCATCAGTTTAAAAGTGATACATCCCCTTTCCAATACGAAACAGCAAGAAAGGGACCAAGGCCAGGTAGAATGATAACCCCTGAAATCCCAGAACATAAGAAACACTCACATTTGAATACAATTCAAGCAAATGTGGTGAATGTTTTATTAATATATTGTGTTTTACTGCCCATGTAAATTCCTGCCTCCATTAGACAGATTCTTTTGACTTTCCCAACAAAAATCTCTTCCTAAGCTCCCTGTCATTAAATTTCCTTGGCAATTGAGATGGCTTTGACAAAAGTCTAGATATCAAATTTTGGTAATTAAAAGCTTACTTACATTTAAAAAGAAAATAAAAGACCTTCTTTTTTGTTTTTTTCTTGTTGTTGTTGTTGTTTTTGAGACGGAGTTTCACTCTTGTTGCCCAGGCTAGAGTACAATGGTGCCATCTCGGCTCATTGCAACCTCCGCCTCCCGGATTCAAACGACTCTCCTGCCTCAGACTCCCGAGTAGCTGGGATTACAGTCACGTGCCACCACACCCAGCTAATTTTTGTATTTTTAGTAGAGACAGAGTTTCACCATGTTGGCCAGGCTGTTCTCAACTCCTGATCTCGTGATCCACCTCCCTCAGCCTCCCAAAGTGCTGGAATTACAGGCGTGAGCCACCACACCCGGCCAAGACCTTCTTTTCTATTACTAACGTGTCTGTTTTCTTAACTCTTTCCTAGAAATGCAAATATTTTACTACATTAGAAATAGAACAGAATAAATTATTGAATAAGTGCATCTTCATCACAACTTAAACATTGTGACTTCTTTTCACTCCACCCTCTACTGTGTAGATATATCACAACACATACAAAATTGTGAACAGATAATGTTAGTAGCTGCAGTATGACCCTAAGTTATTTTAGTGATAAACTACTATTAAAAAATTTCAGGCCGGGCACAGTGGCTTACGCCTGTGATCCCAGCACTTTGGGAGGTGAGGCAGATGGATCACTTGAGGTCAGGAGTTTGAGACCAGCCTGGTCAACATGGCAAAATCTCATCTCCACTAAAAATACAAAAATTAGCTGGGTATGGTGGCACATGCCTGTAATCCCAGCTATTCAGGAGGCTGAGGCAGGAGAGTCACTTGAACCTGCAGGGACAGAGGTTGCAGTGAGCCAAGATCACACCATTGCACTCCAGCCTGGGTAACAGAATGAGCCTCCATCTCAGAAAAAAAAAAAAAAAAAAAAAGAAAAACAATTTCAGTGTTACAAAATACAATTATTAAGCTAGCTGGCTATTTTTTAAATTAATGTACTAATACTTCTCTAATATTCTTTCCCACAGAAAAAAATTATAAAAGTGATTCATCAATTATCATGATCCAGTTATCACAAATTATAATAGTCAATATATATTATATGCCAGGAAATACATCAAGTGCTATACATTTATTTAACTATTTTCTAGTCAAAGCAATCCTTTATAAGGTAGGTACTGTTATTACTATCATTATACAATGATGAGAAAACTGGGCCACAAAGAGGTCGTAAAGCATGCCAAAAGTCACACAGCTAGTAAGTAGCAGAGCTAAAATTCGAAAGCTAGTGGTCTAGGTTCCCAATGCTAATGAGGCCAAAGCCATGACTGTTTACACAGAAATGCTAGTCCACTGACATTGCCAGCATGCCCTACACTATGCCTGCAAAATAACACCATTGGCAAAAGGGATGACAAAACAAAAGTTGGAGGTGAACACAGAAATGTATAAGCCTCAACTGGTACGTGAGGGAGAAGCACTGGAAAATTTACACCTAAAGACCCAAAAGTCATTATTCAACAAATGCTATAAGTCAGTAAATCCTCCTTATAGACATGGCAAACACATTTATTTCAGGCTTTAGGATCAGATTATCCTGTATTTAGATCCTAGTTCCACTACTTACTAGCTAGTTTTTTGACCAAGTAAAATCTGTGAAACTCAGACTACTCTTATATAAGATCAGAATAACAATCCATACTCCCCTCTTATGATGAGGATTAAAAATGTTCATGGGGGACCAGGACATAGTGGATGTCCCCAAAAATGGTATCGCTTATTAGTCAAAGTTTTGTTTATTCACTTTTAAGTACAGAAATGAAAGTATTGATATAACAAGTTGAAGAGATGCTAGAGACCTGGATAAAGTTAAAAATTCATCCAAACATCTGAAAGACTTGTCTGTATGATTTCTGACTTCACATAATTTCCTGATTATCTAAAAACATCATTAAAAATACAGCTATAATCAATCACTGCTATGGATGATTGTGCCCTACAAATCTTACTGTGAAATATGACTCTCAGTGTTGGAGGTGGGACCTGGTGGAGGGTGACTGGATCATGGGGGTGAATCCCTCATAAATGGTTTTGCACCATCCCTGTGGTAATAAGTGAGTTCTCACTGGGTTCACACGAGATCTGGTTGTTAACAAGTCTGAGACATCCCCCTTCTCTTGCTCTTGCTATCACTCTCACCATCTGACATTCTGCCATGATTGTAAGCTCCCTGAGGCCACACCAGAAGTAGACTGCAGCATCATGCTTCCTGTTCAGCCTGCAGAATGGTGAGCCAATTAAATCTCTTTTCTTTATAAATTATCTAGCCTCAGGCATTCCTTTATAGTGATACAAGAATGGACTAGCACAGTCATGAAGACAAATTATCTAGAAGACTCTCTCAATTTTTCATCTGAAACTACGTCTACCCAATTACAGTCATGTGTTGCTTAATGACAAGGATATGTTCTGAGAAATGCACTGTTAGGTGATTTTGTCTTTGTGCAAACATGATAGACAGTATTTACATGTGGACTGTACAGATTACTGTACACACAGACTATAGGGTAGGGCCTATTGCTCCAGGCAACAAACCTATACAGTATGTTACTCTACTGAATACTCTAGACAACTGTAACACAATGCTAAGTGTTTGTACATCTAAACATATCTAAACACAGAAAAGGAAATGCTTTGTGCTACAATGTTAGGATGGCTATAACTGTACGAGGTAATAGGAACTTTTCAGTTCTATTATAATCTTACAGGCTGCACATGCTGGCTCACACCTGTAATCCCAGGACTTTGGGAGGCTAAGGCAGGAGGACTGCTTGAGGCTAAGACTTTGAGATCAGCCTGAGCAACATGGTGAGACCCAATCTCTACAAATGTTTTCTTTCTTTTTTTTTAATTAGTTGGTCATGGTGGCAGGTACCTGTGGTTGCAGCTGCCCAGTAGGAGGTTGAGGTGGGAGGATGGCTTAAGCCCAGGAGTTCAAGGCTGTAGTGAGCTATAATGATGCCACTGCACTCCAGCCTGAACAACTGAGCAGGACTCTGTCTCAAAAAACTAGTAATTTAATGGGACCACCTAAATATATGTGGTCCCTTGCTGAATGAAACATTGTTACATAAGGTGTATGACTGTATTAAGACATTATTTCAATTCACAGAGCTTCCTACCTTGTCTACGGCTACAGTATATTGTGAACATCCCTTCAAGCCTGAGCAAGCCTCACAGGACTAGGACAGGCTGAACATCCACCCTCCACCCCACTCTCATCTGTTCACTTTCAGTTTAAAGCAACACCCTCATCTATTTTCCCCAATGCGCTACATAAACATTATCATTTCATCATTTTCTATGTGAGCCTTGATACGTCAAAAATAGGAAAGAATTATATTACTGGATGCCATCTGATATATTACTCATTAAATAAAGAGGTAGTGGCAATCATACTTTAATGTAGCTAAATTATACTTCAGTAAAATTTTTTAACACATGATATATTAATTATTTGACATTATGCACAATCATAAAAAATAGATACTTCAAGGAGGTGTTGTTAATTCAGAAGGCCAAAAAGAACAGATAGAAAGACAAAGACACAAGCAAAAAAAGAATAAAGAGACCAAGTACATTCATAAAACTTTTTTAATTTTCTAATTTTCTCTAAGAGAGATAATGGGGCACACTTCATACTTGCTGAACCCCATTCACAACCTGAATTTTAAAAAGAGGAAAAAAGCAAAATAATGTTATACAACCATATGATTATGATGACTAAAATAATAAGACACATAATTATGTTGCAATATTTAACACAAATTGGCAATGACCTGGCAATTTAAGAGTGGTAAAGTCATAAATAAGGAAGAAGACATATCCCCATGGATGAGATAAATAGGCAGTAGAGACCCTCAGGTGGGTTAAAGTTGGTGAGATTAGTTCCAGCAGGCAGCAAATTTCAACTGTTTTCTATTCATCCAGGTAGCACCAAGTAATTATTCTTCATGTAAATCCATTGTTGCCACTGTGTGTTAGGATCTGTTTTCAAACGTAAACCAAGCTATTATATACCTTTATTACAGGAAAGCTTAAACAAAATGCATTTGTGTAGGAGATGTAGATACAAACTTCAGAATATTCATTTGTTACCCATCATTGATCTCTGCTTTGATGGAGGTGATTTTTGATGTAAAATAAGCCGAAATAACACTGAAATAACGGGAAAAGAGTTACGAATGTAAAAATTTGAATTTATTAAGTATAACCAGATTGTTTTCTTTATAGAAGACTCCACATTATTTCTAATGGTACTGCTATTATTTAAGTATGTTAAATAAAACAAATGAGTTTCTTAAACATCAGTCTCATCACCTAACAAGTTGAGGTGTCTACAAGTAAATGATGATTACCAAAACAGTTGTCTCAGTTCACTCAAGCTGCTGTAATAAAATACTATAGACCAACAAGACATTTATTTCTCACAGTTCTGGAGGTTAAATGTCTAAGAGCAAGGTACCAGCAGATGTGCTCTCTGGTGAGGGCCCATTTCCTGTTTTATAGGCAGTGCTTTCTTGCTGTGTCCTCACATGGTGGAAGGGGCAAGAGATCTCTCTTGAGTCTCTCTTTCTTATTGTTTTAAGGCATGGTCTTGGACTGTTGCCCAGGCTGGACTGCAATGGTGTGATCATGGCTCACTGTAATCTCACTACCAGCTCAGCCTCCCATGTAACTGGGATTACAGGTGCACACCACTATGGCCAGGTAATTTTTTGTTCTTTTTTTTGGAGAGAGGAAGTCTATGTTGTCCAGGCTGGTCTCAAACTACTGGCCTGAAGCAATCCTCCCACCTCAACTTCCCAAAGTGCTGAGATTACCAGAGTGAGCCAACAAGCTCAGCTCTTGAAGTCTATTTTATAGGACACTAGTCTCATTCACAAATACTCTTCCTTCATGACCTAATCATCTCCCAAAGGCTCCATCTCCTAATACCATCATCTTGGGGGTTAGGATTACAACGCAGGAAACTAAGAGAGACATAAAACACTCAGTTCATTGCAAGTCAATTCAATTTTTGGCTATGTTAATACCAGAACAAAGCAGAATAAATATAAGACAAATATCCCACTATAGTCTATGAGATGTGTATTAACAGAATGCCACTATACACGGCTTTATTTTTTTCTTTTGAGACAGTCTCACTCTGTTGTCCAGACTGGAGTGTAGTGGTGCAATCACGGCTCAATGTAGCTTGGAACTCCTGGGTTCAAGTGATCCTCCTGCTTCAGCCTCCCAAGTAGCTGGGATGACAGGTGCATGCCACCATGCCTGGCTATTTTTTTAAAAAAATTTTAGATTCAGTGGATACATGTGCATGTTTGTTACATGCATACATTGTGTAATGATGAGGCTTGGACTTCTAGTGTACCCATCACTCAAATAATAAACAATGTATCCAACAGATAATTTTGCAACCCTCATTCCCCTCTCCTTCTACATCCTTTTGAAATCCCATTGTCTATTCACTACATCTTTATGTCTATGTGTACTCATCAATTAGCTCCCACTTATAAGCAAGAACATGTGGTATTTGATTTTTTGTTTCTGAGTTATTTCACTCAGGATAATTACCTATAGGCCTCCAGCTCTATCCGTGTTACTGCAAACAAAAGACATGTTTGTTGTTGTTGTTGTTGTTGTTGTTGTTGGAGTCTAGCTCTGTCACCCAGGCTGGAGTGCAGTGGCACGATCTTGGCTCATTGCAACCTCTGTCTTCCCAGTCTCAAGCCCATGTGATTCTTGTGCATCACCCTTCGGAGTAGCTGGTACTATAGGCACGCATCACCATGCCCGGGTAATTTTTGTATTTTTCATATAGATGGAGTTTCACCATGTTGGCCAGGCTGGTCTCGAACTCCTGACCTCAAGTGATCTGCCTGCCTCGGCCCCCAACATCTCATTCTTTTTTTATGACCAAATTGTATTCAATTTTATTTATCCATGCAACTGTTGATGGACACTTAGGTTGATTCCGTGACTTTGCTATTGTGAATAGTATTGCAATAAACATTCAAGAGCATGTGTCTTTTTTTTTTTTTTTTTTTGTATAATGATTTCTTCTGAGTAGATGACAGTAGTGGGATTGCAAAATTAAATAATTCCATTTTTAGTTCTTTGAGACATCTCCATACTGTTTTGCATGGAGGTTGTACTAATTTACATTCCCACCAACAGCGTTTGTGTTCCCTTTTCTCTGCATACTTGCCAGCACCTGTTGTTTTTTTTTATTCTTTAATAATAGCCATTCTAAATGGTGTGAGATTATATCTTATTGTGGTTTTAGTTTGTATTTCTCTGATGATTACTAATGTTGAGCATTTTTTCATGTTTCTTGGCTGCTTGTATGTCCTCTTTTGAAAATGTCTGTTCATGTCCTTTGTCCACTTTGTAATGGGGTTGTGTTTTTCTTGTTGAGTTCCTTGTAGATTTTGCATGTTAGTCCTTTGTTGGCAGCATGATTTGATAATAATTTCTCACATTCTCTAAGCTGTCTTTTACCTCTGTTGGTTATTTCTTTCGCTGTTCAGAAGCATTTTAGTTTGATTAAATCCTATTCGTCTATTTTTGTTTTTGTCACATATGCTTTTGATGACTTAGGCATAAATTCTTCGCCTAGGCCAATGTCCAGAAGAGTTTTTCCTGGGTTTTCTTCAATAATTTTTATAGTATCAGGTTTTACATCTAAGTCTCTAATCCAACTTAATTTTTGTATAAAGTGAGAGATAGGGTTTCAGTTTCATTTTTCTGAATGTGGCTAGCCAATTCTCCTAGCAATATTTATTGAATACAGTGTCTTTTCTTCATTGTTTATTTTTCCCAACTTTATCAAAGATCAGTTGGTTGTAGGCATATGGCTTTATTTCTGGGTTCTCTATTCTGTTACATTGATCTGATCCTATTTTTGTACCAGTACCATGCTCTTTTAGTTACTATAGCCTTGTAGTATAGTTTGAAGTCAGGTAATGTCAGGGCTCCAGCTTTGTTCCTTTTGCTTAGGACTGCTTTGGCTATTTGAGCTCTTTCTTGATTCCATATGAATTTTAGGATTGTTTTTTCTAATTCTGTGAAAATTGACATTGGTAGTTTGACAGGAATTGCATTGAATCTATAGATTAGGCAGTATGGTCACTTTAACAATATTGATTCTTCCAATCCATGAGCACAGGATGTTTTTTCATTTGTTTATATCATCTACAATTTCTTTCATCAGTGTTTTGTAGTTCTCCTTGTACAGATCTTTCACCTCCTTGGTTAAATGTATTCCCAGGTATTTTACTTTCTGTGTGTGTGGCTATTGTAAGGGGTATTGTGTTCTTAATTTGTTTCTCAGCTTAAATGTTAAATGCTTTCAACTTTTTCCCATTCAGTATGATGTTGGCTGTGGATTCGTCATGGCTGGCTCTCCTTATTTTGAGGTATATTACTTTTGATGCATAGTTTGTTAAGGGTTTTTATCATGAAAGGATGCTGGATTTTACTGAATGCTTTTTCTGATCTACTGAGATGACCATATGATTTTTGCTTTTAATTCTGGTTAGTACAAGGCATTTTGAAAGAGATATTGAAAACAGAAGGGTAAGAGAAGGGTAATCAATGAAAAACAGGGAGCATTAAAAAAAAAAACTCTGGCCAGGTATAGTGGCTCATGTCTGTAATCCCAGCATTTTTAGAGGCCGAGTCAGGCTGATCACCTGAGGTTGGGAGTTCGAGACCAGCCTGACCAACATGGAGAAACCCTGTCTCTACGAAAAATACAAAATTAGCTAGGTATGGTGGTGCATGCATGTAATAATCCCAGCTATTCAGGATGCTGAGGCAGTAGAATCACTTGAACCTGGGAGGCGGAGATTGCAGTGAGCCGAGATCAGGCCATTGCACTCCAGCCTGGGCAAAAAGAGTGAAACCCTGTCTCAAAAAAAAAAAAAGCACCTTCATTCATTCACTTATTTCAAAAACTTTGCTGAGGGCTAATATTAATTGTAATATTGAAGCTTTTAAATTATCTTGTGTTTCAAAGACCTCTGAGAAAATTATCTCCTTTGACAATGTTATCCCCATGTTTAAGAATATAAAATCTGTATACTGAGCACATTTACAAAATATTGGTTTGAACCATTATTATTGCTTCTAATAAAACTCTCATTAATATATTTTATATGTTGAATGTGTTTGTCTTGCAGGTGGTAGGTGATGGAGACAGAGAAAGAGAGATAAATACAGAGGGATACCTTGTTAACTCAGAGATACTATAATAAATTTTTATAATGTCATCAGAGATTTTTCTACTCTGAATAATTCCAATCATTGAGCTTTTGCCTTAAAAAAAAAATGCAGAATACAAAGAGGCTTATCATGTGAGTGCAACTACTGCTTTCTCAAAAGGTTACCAGGCTTACGGTCTTTGAAAGGGCAACTGAGATAACCATGTGCTCAATACAAGGAGAATATATGTAAACTTTTTTTTTTTTTTTGAGACGGAGTCTTGCTCTGTGGCCCGGGCTGGAGTGCAGTGGCCGGATCTCAGCTCACTGCAAAGGCCATGGGTTTGATGCACAGGTTACATATGTTTTCTAATCCACATGAACATAAATATATAACTTTTTTTTTTTTTTTTTGAGATGGAGTGTCACTCTGTTGCCCAGGCTGGAGTGCAGTGGT
>NW_012115466.1:3743038-3777292 GCF_000951035.1 Colobus angolensis palliatus
CTCGATCTCCTGACCTCGTGATCCGCCCGTCTCGGCCTCCCAAAGTGCTGGGATTACAGGCTTGAGCCACTAAGCCCGGCCCGTAAACTTTTTAATGGTTTACCTATCTTCTCTTTCACACATCAAGTTGAATGGGTAGGGAAAGAGGCTTATAAACAAGAGAAAACCTAACTAACTATTGAAGGAATTCAATCTGGCTAAAACATGGAATATAAAGAGGAATGGCAAGAGATGAAGTTAGATAGGCCAGATAATAAGGGTCTTACAGGTCATGTTAAGGTGATTAAATTTTATTCTGAGGTTAATGAAGAATCTTTAAAAGATGTGAAGCAGGGCTGTGATTTACTTTATAGTAAGATCATTCCTCTATCTGAAATGTGATAATGGACTTGGAAACACCACAAGCAAATAGATCAGTTAGGAAGCAATGGCATTAATCAGCTAAAAGATGAGTTTAAAAAGTTGGGAATCAAAAAGTATTTAAAATTATTTTATATAAAAAACTATCCCTTAGCCTCTCATTACTGGACAGAAAGTATTAAACAGAAAGTATTAAAGACAAATCATTAAATGATAGATCCTAAAGCAATTTGCTTATATGTAGCTGATGGCCAATGGTGGTCCAGACAGTATTTTTTAAAAATTTGCCAAACTTGAAAAATCAGGAAATTACATACACACAGGCACATACATCCCGATTTGTAGCTTCCCTAGATAACAGGAAGATCTTGGGCCATCATTCTCAAATAGTAAAAACCGACTACAACTGGTAGTGATTACTCCTCTTAAACAGAGCATATATTCTCCAGTTTCCTCGAGTCTGAGCAACTTTTTACTTTCTTACCAGCATGGATACCATCTGTTAATTACCACTGATCACCTCTACACTTCAGTCATCTATTTCACCTATATTGCCTCTACAGGCATTTGAGATTGGAACTTGTATATAAAATGATATGTAAATACTTTACTTAATTTTTAAAAATGACATTCTGTCATTTAAAATGACATTTTAAAATGACATTCTGTTTTCAGGAGGAAATCAGTGAGTGACAGAAACAATATACTAGAGATTTCTGAAAGAAACATGTACAGGGACGTGAGAAAGTTAACAGAATCACTCCTTGTATCATCAATGTAGGAGTAATCACAAGCCTTCATTTAACTTAGTACCACATATCACCTGGGTGTCACTTTGGTCTTATAACAACTCAAACCTCTTCTCTCCAAAAAAGAAAAAGTACATTTTAAAAGCTCAACTTGAATTTAAAACTTCTCAAAATGAACCAAATACAGAATCAGCTATTCATTAGCTAACTACCTCATCTAGATTTTCTTCAGATAAAATTATTTTAAAAGTGATTAAGAAAGAGAAAGAACAGAATACCAAAAGTAAAACCAGAAACACTTGCCATTTGAGATTACCTTACCAGAAAAGTATTCTAATATTTGTACCAACACTATTTTCAATTAAATCTAATAAGCAAATATAATTCCAAGGATATGAAAAGGAACTGCTAAGATAATTGTTCTGAAAGCACTCCAATTAAAGATGAAAATACATAATGCCTTATTTTGGCAAAAGAATGATCCAGTGGCACAGACAAGCAGTCACTTCTATAACATTTAATAATCTATAGACAAAATGCAAATAGCAACAACCCCCAAAACCCCTATAAATATAAATCTTAATGAGAATATAAAGCTGTGTTCATTTTTTCTTATAGAAAATAAAATAAAAAATAATCTTCACATCACAACCTACATTGTAAGCATATGTTTTACTATATGAACATCTAATTCATTTAAAAATTAATATTAAAAGTAATTATAGCAAGGGAGCTTTTCACAATTTATTCCTAGCTAATATTACATTTTAAAATATGTTTTAAAAACCTAAAGAATAATTTAAATTATAATACTGTCAAGTATTAGACTTTGAAATTCATTTGATTTTTTTCCAAAATTCTTTTTTCAAATTTTGAAATCACTATTCTTTATATATATAACAACATTTACAGAAATGACTTGTGTGAATTTTTTACCATTTAGCATAAAAACATGTCATTCATAATTTTCTTTTAAGTGAAAAATTAATAAAAATTTAGTAAAAACAATACTATATATCAGAGTTGTTTCACAACTAACTTATGATTTTAAGCAAAAGGAATATAAAAATGAACCACTTGTATTAGACAAGAGTATACAGATCAATTTTTATCTTTGTTAAATGAATAATTTCATAGAAAACCTTTCAAATTCATTCAAATGAATACCAAGATACATGTTAAATAAGCTGATTTTCCTAGAACAACTGTAAGAAATGAATTGCCAAGTCCAGTCAATTTCTAAAGACCCTGTGAGCTCTTCCAAATCTAACTCTATGTTAATAAAGTAGAATTATCAGGCAGAAGTGGAATGTCTACAAATAGAAGGTGAGTTACTGTGTGTACTGACGTCAAAGTAGTAAACTTCTTACTCCCCCAAGGCGGGAGGAAAAAAGAAAGGTTTCATTAAGTAGACAGTATTTACTTTCAAATATATAGCAGTGGGTCAAATGAGGAGATGCATAACTGATATCTAAACAAAGAAGATTTTAAAGATATAATGACTAATGTCATTAACAAATAAAATTGCTGTCAGAATACTTAAAAGGTGCAATGAGGAAAAAACGTGCTATTATTATTTTAGAAGTGCTTGCTCTGGGAACACAACATTTACAACTCCATTAAAAGAAAACAAAGGGAGGCAGTATGAAGACCATGGAATATAAAACAAGTTTTTGTTTGCCAATGTAGTTGTACAATAGTATGAAAATCAACAATAAATACTTTATGGCATTCTGGTAGCAAAAGAAGACAAGAATTTGGGTCAACCTGCCATTTTTTCTCTATTCATATTTTGTTACTGCTTTTGCTCTTTCCTCCTAATCTACAACTTCTTTCTTTTCATTTCTTTTCCCTTTTGCCTATGCTTAATTTCTATTGTTATCTAAGACTGCTATTATCACTCATCTAAGGGGTTCTTTCCTTTTTCTAGGCACTGTATTAAGAAAATGTCCAAACTGTCCTGAGATAACCTTGAATCACTGTTGTCAATAATGTTGCCAAATGTAATTCCATGATTCAATCCAATTATGTGTTATCTAAACTTTACTCAGCCTTTAAGAGTTTTTTTTCCCAATTGTCACTTCTCTGATTTCAACCACTTTTCCAAAAAGATTCTCTAGTTTAGCCAAATATTTGTTCTATGGAAATTGGTCACACATCTATAATATTAATATAATACCTGATATATAAAAAGCTGCCCCTTCAATGTTTTATAGCCTAGCAAGAGTGACAATAAGCCCTGTAAAATGTGCTAAGTAGTTTATAATGAAAACGCATACTGAAAGTTATAATGTAATTAACTAGCAGTTACTATTTGCCCAACTCCATGTTAAAGACTTTTCAAGACACCATTTCATTTTATCCACAGGGAAGAGGATTTTGCCCCATTTTTAAAAATGAGAAATGGAGACTGTTCAAGGCCACAAGCCAGTGCATGGCAAAAGAGAATTTAAAGCAAGATTTTGTTAATTCCAAACGTAGGGGTTTAACAGTTATAAGTCTTAAAAGAATAGCTAAGTATGAGCCCAATAGAAAAGGGCTATCCTGTGTTTATACTGTGGTCATATCCTCCTATATACATGCATCTCCCCACCTGAATACCTTTTCTGAAATATTATTTTTCTCTTCTTTAGAATTTGCTCCAAACTCACCTAATGATTCCTTCCTGATAATATTGTTTCACTATAATTGCTCCCTCAGAATCTTTGTTTCATTTCTGAAATATATTTAGAGTATTAAATTTGAACTCATTTGTAAACATTCTTTATAAGTAATTTCACTGGTGAATATTCTATGACCTCAACTAGGTATTTTCATATTGGAAATAGGTAGCAAGCCAGTATTTCTTTTGACAAGCCTCGGGTACCCAGTGTAATAATTTACTAATGGTGACATAAAAGTAATTCTTGGGGCAGCACAAATCAATGATGAAAGAGTTTTACTGAGTAAAAAGCAGTACTGTTATTTTCAAAATTGTCTTTAGTTATACTCTCCAGAGGTTGATAATAAAACATCATATATTAGATCAAAGAAAAATATAAAAAACATTTACAAAATTTTGAGGAAAGAATAAATAACATAAAAGCAAATATACTCCTATGAAAAAAGAACCCGAATGTGAAACAGGATCTACAATATATAACTTCATCTATTCATGTGTACAGATACTTTCATTTCCCTATAGAAAAGACTACTTAATAACTGTCTAGTAATTAGTCAACTCTCTTGATAGTGAAACAAATAAAAATATACATAATCCTTGATTAGATGCATGGACATAACTGAATATAAGCATTTCACATTTTATGTCTTGAATTGGGAATTTTATATAGCAATTGGTTTTCTATTATAGATATTTTTTCATATGGCTCTTTATATAAACATTTTTTCTTATGAAACATAAACACAGAGACGTTGTTGTTGCTCTTGCCCCAGACTGTTTAAGGCAGCAAGCAGCATCTGAAGTGCTACCACAGCCATTAAAGATAGGAACAACATGAATGCATAATTTTAAAACATTAAAATATAAAATTAAAAGGCAAAATATGGAGCATATTTTTTACAAAGGTAGTGGGGTGGAAAATTCATTATTTTAACAGTGAGCAACAGAATCATTCTTACAAAGGGAATTAATTTAGAAAAAAAATCATTGATAATTCACTTGGGGTGAAAGTAGGATCAAAGAGCCTGCTATGTTAGGCTCCAGTATATAAATAAGGATAGCTAATCTGCTTTACATCATAAATGATCAAAAATGTAAGGATAGGTGGGTACAAGAAGAGGGCTGACAAGAGGAAGAGAGAGAGAAAAAAAAGACAGCAGCAATACTGAATTAAACAAAGGCAGGACATGATGCTGAAAGAAGTGGCAAAATTAAAATCTGGTGTTAGAGTAACAAAAGGACTTTCAAAAACAGAGATGCCTCATATTTCACGTGAAATTATTTGTTAGTACTACACTGAAGTGCTGTCTCTCCAAATCCAGATATTTATAATAAGGTGTAATTTTTTATGTCTTTTATGGGTAGATTTTGTAAATGAAAATGAATTTCAAATCTGGAACAACACAATGGAAAAACATTCAGCAAGCATAGATGACAAAAAGATCTCTAAACCGAATTTATTCAGTAAAAGCAACAGTTCACAGAAAGCAACAATATTGACAATATGAAATTCCTGTTTCACCTTACCTCTGCAAAGGATTTTGTGATTCCAAAAGCAATTTAATTTGAGAGTCTAGTGGATCTTACCAATCTTTGGAAACAAACAGATACACTCTAAGGAATATTTGAAATTTACATGAAATTAGAAAGATGCCAGTTATATAATGATACACTATAATTTAAATGTTGATATTCATTAAAAATAGATGAAATAATTACATTGGTATGGTACTGGTGAATAATAAATCAATAAGAGAAGTAGATACTTAGAATAAATTATCCAGATGGAGATATATACAATACCAGCATATCACTGAAATTCAAGCTTATGGTTGGGTATGGTGGCTCATGCCACACCCACAGAAGTGTAATCCCAGCACTTCAGGAGGCCGAGGCAGGTGGATCACGAGGTCAGGAGTTCGAGACCAGCCAGACCAACATGGAGAAACCCTGTCTCTACCAAAAATACAAAAGTTAGCCAGATGTGGTGGCACACGCCTGTAAACCCAGCTACTAACGAGGCTGAAGCAGGAGAATCGCTTGAACCCGGGTGGTGGAGGTTGCAGTGAGCCAAGATTGTGCCACTGGACTCCAGCCTGGTGGACAGGGACAGACTCCGTCTCCCATAAGAAAAAAAAAAAAAACAAAAATTCAAGCTTATTTGCTGGCACTGGTCATCCTTGTTCAAAAGAAACTATAGGTTTCCACTTATATCAAATTTAAGTAACAGATACCAGGCTTTATGTGCCCATCTTATTAAGAAAACCAGAATAACTATACAAAAACACTGTTTCCAGGCAATGAACAACAAGAACGCTGAGCTATGACTCTGAGAGAAGGGAAACGAGAAAATGAATCCCCATGCAGTCTCCAAGAGGTAGCAGAGAAAGAAGGAAGCCATACAGAGCTTTGCTATCTCACTGAGTTGGGGAGACAGAGTTCAGTTTGGGGAGGCCAAGGCAGCTAAAATTTGTGGGAAACAATACTGAGGATACTAAGGCTATCAAAATATAGATCTCTAAAGATCTGCATGGAGATCCATTCCAGATATTAACTCACAATTGATCTGCCCACGTGTGAGTAGAAATCACTTAAGTCCAGGAAAAGAATCACTGGAAAACTGTAGAGCAAACAATTTTCAGAGTTCACAATAGTTCAAAAGACATATTTCCACCATTTAGAATGAAGAAATATCCAAGAACAGTGGGGACATTCAGAAGAGACCCCAGAGAGTCACGCTTTAGTGAATGCAGCTGGAGAAAAATAGACATATCATCTACAAGAGAAAAAAGATGAGAATTACAGCCAACTTTTCATCAGAAACTGTCAAAGACAATGGAGCATACTTTAAAGCACTAAAACAAAACAGTGAAATCATCAATTTACCCATCTAAGCCCAACAAAAATATCTTTTAATAATTAAATACATTTTTCAGACAAAAACTAAAAAAATTATTGCTATTATATAAGAAATGATAAAGCAAGTTCTTAAAGTAGATGTAAAATTATATAAATAGAAATTTGCATCTATACAAAACAATAAAGTTATAAAAATGGCAAATGTATGATTAAGCATATAAAGATTCTCAGTTTAAATGCTTTAATAATAATTGTTTAAGGCAAAAATGATGGTCCATTATTGTAGGGTTTAGTAAACTATAAAAGTAAGAAAACAGGGAAGAGGAGGAAAAATGGAAGCATACTATCATAAGATTCTTACACTTTTACATGAAATGGAGTAACATTATTTGGTGGTAAACTCTGAAAAGTTAAACATCATGTTGTCAACTTTGGAGTAAACACTAAACAAACAAAAAGGCGCATATGCTGAGACAAGAGTGAAAACAAAATATCATATGTCCATTTTATCTAAAAGAAAGAAAAAATAGGGTGACAGTAACAAGAACAGACAAGAGAAATAGAAAACAAACACCAAGATAGATTTAAACCTACACATAGAAATAATTACATGGAAAATACATGGTCTAAATACTCTCATTAGAAGGTAGAGCTTATCAAATTGAATTAAAAAAAAAAAACTACCATCTAACCAGAAAAACTACTTGAAATACGAAAAAAAAGATTAAAAGTACAGGCTGAAAGATAATATGCAAACACTAACCAAAAGCAAGCTGGAATTTCTATATTAATATCAGAAAAGAAGTTCTGAAAGCAATGAGTAATATTAATACAAACAAGGCAGTTACATAATGATAAAGGGGTCAATTCATCAGGAGGACATAATAGTCCTAAAAGTTCATGCATTTAATAAATATATTTAAAATACATGAAATAAAAGCTTATATTAAAGAGAACTAGAAAATACATAAATTAGAGACTTCAACATGTCTTTCTCAGCAACTGATAAAACAAGTAGAGAAAAAAAATCAGTACATATATAGAAGACTTAATACTATTAACTGATTTGATCTAATTAACATTTGTAGCCCACTCCATATTTATAAAGTGCATGTGGAACAATCACCAAGATGAATCGCATTCTGGGTCATAAAAAACTCTTAATAAATTTAAAATACTAAAATTATATAAAGTATGTTTTTCACACAATAACAGAATTAAATTATAAATCAGTAACATAAATATATATGGAAAATCCCAAATATTAGAATCCCAGTACTCTTTCAAATGACACATGGATCAACAGAATTATAATAGAAATTAGAAAACATTTTGATTGAAAGAAAATGAACACACATCATGTCACAATTTTTGGAAAGAAATTAAGTCAGTGCTTAGAAGTAAATAGGCTTCAATGCTAATGTTAGAAAAAGAAAAAAAAAAAACTCTTAAATCATCATGATTAAGCTTCCATCTTAAGGAAGTTAAAAAAAGGTAAGAAAAATTGAACCCTAAAATAAGCAGAAAGAAGAAAATAATAAAGGTGAAAGTAGAAATATATGAAATAGAAAATGGACAAACAGTACAGAAAATCAATAAAACCAAAAGCTGGTTATTTAAAAGAATACAACTGGTAACCCTCTAACCAGATTTATCAAGAAAAAGGAGTAAGAGAGAAGACATCACTCAGATTATACATGCATCAAAAGCATAAGGAGAAAATATTATGAACAACAAATGCCAATATATTCAATAACTTATGAAACAAAAAAATCCTTGAAAGATGTGACTCAACATGAAATAGATAATACAAATATCCATTCTCAAAAAAAGATGTTAAACTTAAGTTTAAAAACCTTCTCAAAACAAAATTTCAAGTCATGATAGCCTCACTGGGGAATTCTATCAAACATTTAAGCAAAAAAACAAAAACAAAACTAAATTGATTCAACATAAACTTTTTTCAGAAAATCCAAGAGGAAGGACATTTCCCAACTTATATGATGAAGCCAACATTATACTAATTCAAAACCAAAAACATTACAAGAAAGGAAAACTACAAATCAATATTTGTTATGATCACAGACATAAAAATAAGTCCTTAACAATATTTCAGCAAATTTAATTTCCCAAAATATAAAACACATAATAATAAAACATGACTAAGTGAATACAAGATGGACTTATGATTCAAAAAATATATTATGTAATCCCACATAACAACAAACTAAAAAAGAAAAGAAAAAAAATATGATCATCTCAACAGATGTCAAAAAGCATTTCACAGAATTTGATGCCTATTCATGATAAATATTTTAGGCAAATTAGAAGTGAACTTCTCAATCTTATACATGGCATCTGTTATGGACTGCACTGCATCCCCCCAAAATTCATATGTTGAATCTCTAACCTTCAATCTGACTGTATTTGGAGATAGGGTCTTTAAGGGCATAATTAAGGTAAAATAAGGTAGCAAGGGTGGGGCCCTAATTTGACAGGATTAGTGTCCTTATAAAGAAAGGAAGAGACAGCCAGGCACTGTGGTTCATGCCTGTAATCCAAGCACTTTGGGAGAGGGAGGATTACGAGGTCAGGAGATGGAGACCATCCTGGTCAACATGGTGAAACCCTGTCTCTACTAAAAATACAGAAAAAAAAAAAAAAAAAAGTTAGCTGGGCGTGGTGGCAGGCACCGGTAATCCCAACTACTCAGGAGGTTGAGGCAGGAGCATCACTTGAACCCGGGAGGCGGAGGTTGCAGTGAGCCAGTATCATGCCACTGCACTCTAGCCTGGCAACAGAGCAAGACTCCATCTCAAAAAAAAAAAGAAAAGAAAAGAAAAGAAAAAGAAAAGAAAAGAAAAGAAAAGAAAATAAGAGGCACCATAGCTCGCTCGCTCTCTCTCCCCACCCCCTATGAGAAAATAAATTGCCATTATTTAAGCCACCCTGTCAGTGATATTCTTTTATAGCAACCTGAGAAGACTAATATAGCAACTGTGAAAAGCCTACAGCTAACATCCTTCTTTATATGGTGAAATACTGAAAGCACTGAATGCTTTCTCTCCAAGTTAAGAAACAAAAAAGGATGTCTGCTATTGCCACTTATATATTCAATATTGTACTGGACACGTAAGCCAGTAAAGAAGGCAGGAAAAAGAAAAAAAAAAAAAAAGGCATACAGTTTGAAAACAAAGGAAAAAATATATTTTCAGGAAAAAAAAAGTGTCCATAATTGTCCATGCAGAAAACGCTGAGGAATCCACATGAAGATACTAGAACTAGTAAGTTTACCAGGTACACAGGATGCAAAGCCTACACAGAAAAATCAAAAATGGTATTTCTATACACTAACAACAAAAATTAGAAATTAATTGTTATTGTATTTTTTTTTGAGATGTGTTTGCCACGTTACCCACGCTGGTGTCAAACTCCTGAGCTCAAAGACATCCATCCACCTCTGCCTCCCAAAGTGCTAGGATTACAGGCGTGAGCCACTGCACCCAGCCAGAAATTAAAATATTTTAAGTGCCACTTCAAATGACACCAAAATATGAAATGTTTAGGAATAATTGCTTTAAATATACGCAAGTCTTGTGCCCTGCAAATGACAAAACTTTGCTGACACAAGTTAAAACTGACATAAATAAGTGAAAAGACAGCAACTGAGTCTTTCGGTTTATGAAATACTCAATATTGTTACAATGTCAGTTCTCCCCAAATTGTTCTATTGACCAACAAAATCGAAATTAAAATTTCAGCAGGCTTTATTGTAGATGTGGACACATTTTTCTTATACTTTATGTGGAAGCACAAAGGACATTAGTCATTAAGGAAATGCAAGTTAAAACCACTATAAACCCGGGAGCCGGGTGGGGTGGCTCACGCCTGTATTCCCCGCACTTCGGGAGGCTGAGGCGGGCGGATCACACGGTCAGGAGATTGAGACCATCCTGGGTGACACGGTGAAACCCCACCTCCACTAAAACTACAAAAAATTAGCCGGGCATGGTGGCAGGCACCTGTAGTCCCAGCTACTCGGGAGGCTGAGGCAGGAGAACATCACGAACCCGGGAGGCGGAGCTTGCAGTGACCCAAGATAGTGCCACTGCACTCCAGCCTGGGTGACAGAGCGAGACTCTGTCTCAAAAAAACAAACACAAACAAAAAAGCAAAAAACAAAAACAAAAAAAACCCAATCTATATCCAATAGCTAAAATTTAAAAAACTGGCCATACTAAGTGTTGACAGGCATGTGAACAACTAGAATTCTCATACACTGCTAGTGGAAATGCAAAATGGTTCAGACATTTATAAAACAATTTGGCATTTTTTTATTTTATAAAGTTACACATGTAAACATATACTTACTTCAACTCATCAATCTCACTTCTTTTTAATTTACCCTAGGAAAATAAAAACTTATATCCATGCATGGACCTGTATGAGAATGTTCATAATAGCTTTATTCATAAAAGTCAAAAACTCAGCTAAATGTATGATACCTAAATGTCCACATGTGGATAAACAAGTTGTAGGATAGCCATAAAACTGATTACTACTCAACAATAAAAAGAAGAAACTACTTGAACATGAACAACATAGATGAATCTCACAAGCATTATCCTGAGTGAAAAAAAGCCAGACATAAAAGACTATCTGCTGTAGTCTTTTATGTAAAACCTAAAAACTGTTGTGTAGAAAGCACGACAATAGCTGCAAGAGTTCAGCAATAGAGGAGGAAGATTGACTGCACAGGGACATGAGAAAAATTGTTGTAGAGAAGGAAATATTCTCTACTTGAATGTAGGGGGCTAAATACCTATTAATGCATGTGTGCAAATTGTACTCCAATAAGGGTGATTACAAAAATAAGAAGAAACTGTATTGAAATGTATAAAAAACATTAATGAGAAAAAATCATAGGTATTTCAGTGGAGATGGAAGGAAGGTAAGAAGAAAACCCCATTCATGGCCAGGCACAGTGGCTCACGCCTGTAATCCCAGCACTTTGGGAGGCAGAGGCGGGCAGATCACAAGGTCAGGAGATCGAGACCACAGTGAAACCACGTCTCTACTAAAAATACAAAAAATTAGCCGGCGCTGTGGCGGGCGCCTGTAGTCCCAGCTACTCGGGAGGCTGAGGCAGGAGAATGGCGAGAATCCGGGAGGCGGAGCTTGCAGTGAGCCGAGATCGCACCACTGCACTCCAGCCTGGGCAGCAGCGCCAGACTCAATTTCAAAAAAAAAAAAAAAAGAAAAGAAAACCCCATTCATTTAGGTTCTAGCTCTTGAACATCCCCAACATGGAAGACCTAAACTTCCTCAGAGCATAGTTTGAAAACATGTTTTACAACTGAAGCATTTTAAATCAATAAGGAAGGCTGTGCTATTCAATAAAGGTACTAGCCATTGGAAATAAAACATTAAACTTTTGCCTTAAATCATATATAAGAATAAATTCCTTATAGAATTAAACATAAGAATCAAACTTCAAAAAGTAGGTGAAGAAAAATTTAAATAATTAATCTTATAACTTTATATAGAAAAAGCTTTTGTAAGCGTAGCTCCACAGCCAGAAACCAGAAATAAGGACAAGATAAACGGATATTGAGAGGAAATAAAAATAAAATTAAAATAGACAATTTAGGGGAAAATGCTAAAATATAAATGAGACAAATTATTAATATCCTCAATAAATACAAGGAGTTATTTCATAGAAATAAGAAAAAGAGGCCCATACTAATAAAAACGAAAAAGATACAACCAAGTTATTCACAAAAGAAGTGCAATGGCTACTAAAGATTTTAAAATGTATTCAACGTCAATAAATAAAAATGCTGAGATACCAAATTTTACCCACCTAGTTACTTGTAAGAGTGTGATAAAGGTGAACTTTCAAATACCGCTGATGAAGTGTAAACATATATCTTTCTAGAAAGTATTTTGTAATAAACATCAAATGTCTAAAATTTTATTTTTAATTTTAAAATTTATTCTATAATCAGATAGATATTAAAAGCCATTTCAGAATTGTTCATATGGTGAAAAAGTAGATATTCTAAATGTTTATCAATATCAGATGCCACAGACAGCATTTTTAATGCAAAGTCATTAAAAATGAAGACATAGGCTGTAGGTAGTGGCTCATGCCTGTAATCCCAGCACTTTGGGAGGCCAAGGCAGGTGGATTACTCCTGACTTGAGGTCAGGAGTTTGAGACCAGCCTGGCCAACATGGTTAAACCCCATGTCTACTAAAAATACAAAAATTAGATGGTATGGTGGTGGGTAAATGTAATCCCAGATACTCAGGAGGCTGAGACAGGAGAATCACTTGAACCTGGGAGGCGGAAGTTACAGTGAGCCGAGATCACACCACCGCACTCCAGCCTGGGCAATACAATGAGACCCTATTTCAAAAAAAAAAATATATATATATATATATATACATAAATCAATAATTATTGACATAGAAAGATGTGCAAAGCAAGTTGCTAGATAAAATATGGTATCTTCAGAGTAAATTTATTGAAAAAAATCTATCATCCTACTCATCTCAATCTCATCTCAACGCTGATCTCATCTCCTCTCTTCTCTGAACACACATACGTGCACACACATACATGCTTGCACGTGCACAGAGATACACCCATGGGTCTGGAAAGTATATACTAAACGATCAATACAAGTTATCCATGAGTGGTAAAATTAGGAAAAATTTTATTTTCCTCTTTATATTTGTCTATATTATCTAAATTATTTATGTGTAATAAAAAAAGATTTTTATGGACTATTTGTAAGTTCAAATTTCAAATTGGGCAAAAGAAAGTAAATTTGGAAGTTTTCTAGAAATTAAAAAATGAGTTGTAGCTGGTCATCATAATCAAAGTTTACATAAAATACAATCTACGATGATTCTTTTAAAGTGTCAGAATAAAATATTAGAAAAATGCCTTGAGGAGTTCTTTCCCACATGAAATGCTACTTAAGGACCTACTAAACAATGTCCTTCCACTACCCTTATCCCTCATGCTTTATGTTATGATGACTTTATAGCTCCAATAAAAGATAGCCCAGGCTTTAAGTTTCATTTCATTTAAAATTATTTATCAGCTAGGTCTTAAGAAAATAAAATGAAACTGTGGTTTGCATCTTATTTGAGAAAGATAACCTTGAATCTTAAACCTTCTCTGGCATTTTCTTGATCTTTACTAACCATGACCAAGGTAGAATGGTCTCATCTGCAAATTACTAAAAATAATCAGCTCTTAGAAGTGACCTTGGATGAAGCAATGTTAAATTGGTCAGGAAATATTTTTGAGGCATCACTATTATTAACTCGCAATTTTTTCATTTCACTCTGCCACTGATGCTTGGCAGGTTATAATTTTTCATTTTTGCACTTGGATGAAACTCAGTGAAGTAGAGATTATGCAGATAGTGGTGAAGAATTTTTACAATGGGATTTTCCTCATCACTCCATAATATTAGGTTACAAAATGGATCTCTATTTCAGACAACTTAGCTGAAGATACATAATCAGACTGTTAAGATAACAGTAATGACCTACAGTATATTTTAAGTTTTTGAAAAGTGCTGCCTTCTATTTAGAGAATTGATGTTATGACCAATTTGTGTACTTGGAACCATTTCCATTGGTGGAGATGGTTTATGCTGATTCTCCTTTTGACATCGTCATGCCTTCATGAGATAGTATGCTGGAGTTAAAGAAAATGACTATAAAAACAGAAAACACTTTTCTATATGAGATGTCTAGTAACATGGCTTGAAAATGAACTTGTACTACTACTAATGAAGAAGAGCTAATCTTAAACAGGTGGCAACTATTTTTTGTGCATTCTTTCTCTTTCTTTATTTTCATAAAACCATTTCCAATGCCAGTAGTCAGGTCTGGTGACATGTATATACACCCATATTCTTTCAGAATCTCCTTTCAGATGCTACTTACTCCTGACCACGATATAAGAGGCAGTAAACAAATGTAAACTCTCATTCCTTTAAGTAAGAGAGGGTAGAATTCCTTTAAAAATCAAGAATGATTCTCTGCAACAGAAGACAATGTTTAAACAGATAGTTAGGATGGAGGCCTAGAGACCAGTCTCCTCCACTCTGCATAAACTAAGAAAAGCCCAATTAAGTCTCCAATTCTCTTATCTCGATTCTACCAATAGCATCCAATTGCATGTAGAGCCATGTCCAGTTTGAATACCAAACTAGAAACAAGTACTTCCTAGAAAAACCATTTAATATCCCCAGTGTATCACTCCATATTCCTTAAGAAGGAAACTAAATTGCTATTCCCCCCAAAAAAACATTTGCATTGGGGTATTGGTTCTAACTGTGGAATATTCTGTTCCCCTAAAAATTTATATATTATTTAACCATAGAACATAATACTTTCACAATACAATTTACATATAAATGAATCTTTTACCTGCTCTTTATTTGTCCAACCACTGGCAAAATATATAAACTGAGAGAATAGCTGCATAGTTAAGCACTCTCCTCTGAGTGCCTACAATACCTGAGAATTTAACAGATCATGTGCTTTTGTAGAATAGCCTAGAGTAACATTTTGTTTTAACTAAAGTTGTAGAATAATATGCAAAAATGAAATTAACCATATATCCAGGTAAAGCTAGGCCTCTAGTCTAAATGTATTTTAAAAACAACTGCTAAAAATCTAATATCAAATATACACATTTTCTCTATTAATCTGTATATTTTATTAGAAGAATCTTTGAAAGAAGGGCTCATTATATTTCAATAAAAGAAAAATTCTGACCCAAATTTGGAAATCTTTTTGTATTTGTAAAATTATTAAATGTTTAACGGAAGTCTATATTGTTCTTCTTATATCAGAAGACAACCAAGTGAAATGTTTACCAACTCCAGATCATTTCCTTTGTTCTAAATTGCAGACTTTTAGAAATTTTTATAATAAATTTCATGCATAGCATTTCTAGTATTAAGTGAAATAAGCACAAATCTCCATGAGCTATTTCAGTCTTAAGTAGTCAAATAATTAAACTAATATTTTTTAAGTATTTTTGAAAAACCATAAATCTTCTTATAAAAAATAGTTTGACCAATTATATTTTTATCTGTAAAGTACATTAAATCAGATCTCCAAAAATAAATATTATCTATACCTTAAGACAAATGCTGATTTTGATTAACTCCTTTTTAAAAAAATTTTTGTGTTGCTTTTAATTACTGACTAGCATAAGCATAATAAGATGAAAAACATAAATGGTTAAGTTATGGTTAGGTTTTCTTAAGAAAAACATATCATGGACTCTTTGTAGTAACTGGAAAAGCCTTATGTTAATTCAGAAACATGGCAGACATTTTCTACATTAGAGTACTCAGGCATACTACCTGGGAGATGTCAAACACTGTCTCATGTCCTTTATGTCCCTTGATGCCTTACAAATTTTATCTTCAACTCTCAGAAATCTAAGCATAGCCAAATAGCTCATTCCAATTTGCGCTCTTTCCAAATTGAATACCCCATCCCTCTACATTGTCAAAGTTTTCTGCAAGCAGTAATATGAAAGATAAGATTTCTTTCTTTTTTTTTTTTTTTTTTTAAGACGGAATATCACTCTGTCGTCCAGGCTGGAGTGCAGTGGCACGATGTCAGCTCACTGCAACCTCCACCTCCCAGGTTCAAGCAACTCTCTTGCCTCAGCCTCCTAAGTAGCTGAGACTACAGGCACGCGCCACCACGCCTGGATAATTTTTGTATTTTTTGTAGAGTCAGGATTTCACCATGTTGGCCAAGCTGGTCTCGAATTTCTGACCTCGTGATCTACCCAACTCGGCCTCTCAAATTGCTAGGATTAGAGACATAAGCCACCGTACATGGCAAGATTATTTTTTATTCGTATCAAGCTTGCTACATAACACCCTGGAAACACAACAGTTAGAAAAGCAAAACATTGCTGAAAATTTGGAAAAATTATTACTCTCCCCATTAACAGTTTCCCTATTCAAAATAGTCAGGTTTAATATGCATACCTCTGAATACTAAATCAATATTCAAATGAAAATAACTGACTAATAAAAATTACAATTTAAAAAATAAAAGATTTGAGGTAATTTAATGACCATAAATAATGTGTCATAATGCTATTTATTAGGCCATTGCAACACAGTTATTAAATGAGTATGATGCCCTTCAAGAGTAGAAGTACTGCAGGTAGTTAGGACAGCAGAAGAAATTTTGCGCAGTTAAAAAAATTTAAAAGTATCACAGGAATGTAAATTTGAAGCGAACTATAACTGTTATATTTTCTAACTACAACAACAAAAATCCATTTAGAGCAATGCCTTTTAAGCATGGTTAACCTGAAATTAAGAAAATGTATACTTTGCAAATCAGACAGTATGTCTTATTTAACAGATGACTGCTTTCAGGCTATCACGGGAAAATAATGGAAGGGAAAACACTAGTCTTCAAGCATGCATTAAAGTCTTCTATTCTGCTCCAGAGGAGAAAAGAGTAACTTTCACTTAAGCTTCTCTATTTTCTTTCTTAACCTATAAAATAAAAAACTAATCCAAGAGAAATAAACTTAACATGATCAAAATACAGCTCTTACATAAGCAATCTTTAATTCGAAACTATAATAAACTACTGTTAAAGAAGAGAAAGACAGAAAACTATAAACAAGTAAAAGAAATGAGAGAATATATTAAAAATTAATGAAACGAAAAATAGAAAACAATAGAAAATTCAATGATATCAAAAATTGATTTTTTGAAAGAATTAGGTGGAGAACAATAAACTTCTAGCCAGATTAATGAGATCAAAAGAAAGAAAAAAGATATAAATTACCAGTATAAGAAATCAGAAATAATGCATCACTCCAAATGCTACAGCTATTATAGTATTAAGAGAATATTACGAAAAATTTTAAACCAATACATTCTACAGCTGAGATGAAATGGAAAAAAAAATTCTTTAAAGACACAAACTGCCAAAGCTCATTCAAGAATAAATATATAGCCATTTATTGTCCTATACCTTTTAAAGAAATTGAATTTATAGTTAAAACTCTTCCCAAAAATAAAAATCCAGACCCAGATGGCTTCACTGGAAAATAATTCCTAAATACTTAAAAAGCAAAGTCTCAAAAATCTACCAGAAAACTAAAAGGAAGGAATATTTCTCAACATTTTTGTGGTCAGCATTATCCTACTACTATCATAGTGCAAGAAAAAAAATTGAGACCTAGCTCAAGCCTGTAATCCCAGCACTTTGGGAGGCCGAGACGGGCGGATCACGAGGTCAGGAGATCGAGACCATCCTGGCGAACACGGTGAAACCCCGTCTCTACTAAAAAAATACAAAAAACTAGCCGGGCAAGGTGGCGGGCGCCTGTAGTCCCAGCTACTCGGGAGGCTGAGGCGGGAGAATGGCGTAAACCCGGGAGGCGGAGCTTGCAGTGAGCTGAGATTCGGCCACTGCACTCCAGCCTGGGCGACAGAGCGAGACTCCATCTCAAAAAAAAAAAAAAAAAAATTTAGACCTATATGCCTTATGTCAGCAAATGTAAAAATTAAAATAAAATTTTATCCAGTACAGGCCGGGCACAGTGGTAGGCGCCTATAATACCAGCTACTCGAAAGGCTGAGGCTCGAGAATTGTTCGAACCCGGGCAGGCGAGGTTGCAGTGAGGTGAGACTGCGCCACTGCAGTGCAGCCTGGGCGACAGAGCAACACTAAGTCTCAAAAAAAAAAAAAAAAATTATCCAATAGAATCCAAAAATATAATGACCAAGGTGAATTTAGCCATTTATCCCAGGGATGCAAGGTCAGCTTAACATTTAAAAAGTAATCAATATAATTCACCATAATAACAGATTGATAAAGAAAAAATACGATATTTTCAATGCATGCAGGAAAATTATTTACACAATCCCTATCCATTCACAATAAAATTTCTCAGCATACTAGGAATAGAAGGATAGGAATAGAAGGAAACTTCCTCAACATGATAAAGGCATTTTTAAGAAAAAGTCCATTTAACATCATATTTCATAGTGAAAGAGTGAATGTTTTCCTCCCAAAATCAGGAAGAACACAAAGTTGTTTATCTTACAACCTTGATATCACATTACACTGGAGGTTCTAGCCAGAGAATTGTGTGCATGTGTGTTTGGGGAGTAGGAGGAGGGGAAAAAATAAAATACATTCAGATTGGGAAGGAAGAACCAAAACTGTCTTTATAAGTGATCATATAGGACATGATCATCTATTACAGATATCCCTAAAGAATTTACCAAAAATGGCTATTACAAATAAATTATTTTAGTAAGGTGGTAGGATCTAAGATCCACATATAATATATAAAACTATATTTCTATATGCTGGCAACAAATAATCAGAAATTCGAATTTAGAAAAATAAAGTTATCTGAAATCACATCAAAATTATGAAATATTTAAAGATAAACTTGACAAAAGGTGTACAAGACCTACAAAGTGAAAATAAAACATTGCCAAGAGAAATAAAAAAGATATATGTAAACAGAGGCACACCTTTTTTCAAGGGTCAGAAGACTCAATAGCATTAAAATGACAATTCTCCCCAAACTGATGCATATATTCAACATATCCTGAACAAAATCCCAGCAGGATTTTTACAGAAATTTAAAAACTTATTCTAAAATTCATGTAGAAATCCAAAGAACCTAGACTAGCCAAAATAACTTTGAAAACAAAGAGTAAATTTGTAGTTCGGCTAACTCTACCTTATTAGAAGCCTTATTAGAAAGCCGTAGTGGCAAAGAAAGTACAGTGTCAGTTTAGAGATAGCCAAACAGATCAATGAAATAAAAGAGAGATTCCAACGAGAGACCCACATATACATGGACAACTGATTTCTTTACCAATCAAAAAAAAAGACAATTTAGTGGAAAATGGATAGTCTTTTCCATAACTGATGGTGAAACGATTAAAAATCCATATGCAAACAAAAAGAAAAGGCAAGTTGATCCATAATTTAATACATAAAAAATATTCAAAATGGATCACAGATCTAAACTTAAAACTGTAAAACTTTTAGAATAATACATACAAGAAAAGCTTTGTGTGCTTGCGATAGGGATAGGCAACGATGTCTTAGTATAATACCATAAAAGCACACTCTATAAAAGAACAAAGTGGAAAACTGAGTTGCATCAAAATGAAATACTTCTGCTATTTAAATGACACTGTTAAAACAATGAAAAGACAAGTCACAGGATAGGAGAACATATCTGCAAATTATGTATCTGACAAACTTGTATCCAAAATGTAGGAGGAACCCTTATATCTCAACAACATAAAGAACTTTCAAAACTTAACAAAAACCCAATTGAAAATCTGATAACAGATTTACACAGACATTTCATCAAAGAAGATACAATAGTTTCCCTTA
Organism: Colobus angolensis palliatus; assembly: GCF_000951035.1. NCBI lineage: Eukaryota > Metazoa > Chordata > Mammalia > Primates > Cercopithecidae > Colobus > Colobus angolensis. The sequence continues at coordinate 3,763,121 of NW_012115466.1, forward strand.
TCCTGGGAGTATGTGTTCCAAGATCCTCAGTGAATGCCTAAAACCACAAATAGTATCAAATCCTACATATATATTTTCCTATACATACATGCCTACAATAAAGTTTAATTTATAAATTAGACACAGTCTAATAACAGTATAATTAACAATCATAACTTTGCATAATTAACAATTATAACATGAAAAAGATTAATTATAATAATATACTTTAATAAAAGTTTTATGACTATATTATCTCTCTCAAAATATCTTACTGTTCTGGACTTACCCTAGTTTTTCTTTACCACAGGTTACTAAAACCATGGAAAGTGAAAATGAGGATAAGGATGGACAATTGTAAACGGATGGCAAAAAAGCAAATGTAAACATGTTCAACATCAGCAGTCATTAGGGAAATGCACATTAAAACCACAAGATACCACTATGCTCCTATTAGAATAGCTAAATATAACCACACCATAGGAAGTGTTAGCAAGATGTGGAGAATATAGAACTCTCATACACTGCAGACTGAGATGTAAATGTACATCCACTTTGGAAAATAGTTTGATAGTTTCTTTAAAAGATAAACTATATATAAACTATATATAAACAAATATGTGTTTATCTTTTAAACTATAATATATACATTATGCAATCTAGCCATTCCCCTTATTTTCCCAAGAGAAATAAAAGCATAGGTCTATACACAGTCTTATACCTGAATGTTCCTAGCAGCTTTATTTGTAAGAGCCAAAAACTGGAAAGTCTCACATGTTTATTAACAAGGAAAAAGATTAACAAATTGAAGCTTACTAAAGCTTATCTATACAATGGAATACTACTCCACAAAAATATTTTTAAACATAAATGATTAAAACACAATGATATGCATGAATCGCAAAACTATGACTAAAGAAGCCATAAAGAGCATATACCAAATGATTTAATTTATATAAAACTACACAAATGAAAACTAATATATAATGAAAGAAAGCAGATCAGTGGTTGCCTAGGAACCAGGGAAAGGGCAAGAAGTAAGGATTACAAAGAGGCATCAGGAAACTTCTGGGGGTGAGGTACATGTTTACTACATTGATTATGGTGATGGTATCACGGGTATAAACATATGTCAAAACTTCACAAAATGTATACTTTACATATATGCCCTTTCCTGTATATCAATTATACTTCTTCAAAGCTGTTAAAAATTAAAAAAACAGAAATAAGCATTCTAAAATGTTAGGATTCACTAACTTTCACTTGAACCACTTAACTATTTAACCTGAACCATGTTTGTACTGAAAATATTTTGTTAATTGTAATTCCAAAGATACCACTTATCAGGTATATCTTTCAGTTGTTTACATTAAAGACTCCAGTACTGATAAGCATTAGAATTAAATATATTGTCACATATTTTAGTCTAAGTCCTCTAACTTAAAATTATCACAAGCAATTAACAAGAAATTGAACTATCATTTATTCATTCAAAAGATATTTATTAAGTCTGTGCCAGCTTCAAAAGATAAAAAGATAAATAAGACTGAGTCTCCACCATCAAGAAGTCATGCCTTAGTGGGGAAGACAGACATTTATGAAGATAATTTTCAAAAGGTGTGACAATCGCAATAATAGATAGATGTAGAACTGTGTTCAGGCATAACATGACCAAGGAGGAAGTATACCTAAAGAGTCAGGGGCAAGAAATATAACAAAGGATATGGAATGAAGGGTTTCTTTTTGTTTCTTTTTTTAAAATGGAGATCGTATCTTGCTATGTTGCCCAGGCTGGTTTTAAATTCCTGGGTTCAAGACAGGAGTTTAATCCTTGGCCTCCCAAAGTGCTGGAATTATAGATGTGAGCCACTGCACCCAGCTGTGAAAGCTTTCCAAAGGAAAATCTTCTAAGCTAAGTGTAAAGTAAGTAGCAATATTACAATATCGTGAAGACAAAAAGCTCCTCCTCTGACCCCACTGACACAAGTTCCAAGACTACACAAATTTTAATATGAATATCAAGATGAATATATGAGAATGATACCCCTGTAGAAATAAAAAAAAGAGAAAGATTCTGAAAAGTATTACCTGTTTGCATATCATCTATGCCTCCAATATATTAAAATGTTTTGGCAAAATAATTGATGGGCAAATGCTACAAGACTCCAGTTAGGAATTTAAAGGTAAAGGTTGTTTTAAATAGCTTTAAATGTAATTACACATTTTTACTGATAAGCAAGTAATGGAACAAGTAAATTATGGGGTTAGGACAGAGAATGTATCAGAATGCTGGCTATGTTATTATTTGTATCACTTACAATGAACTAATGCATTAATGAACACATTCAGTCTAGATCTTATTGCTGACATGTTCGTGTTTAACTTCTTGGATTGTTATACCCCTCAAGGAGTTTCACAGAAATTATGGAGGTTATGAAGGTAAATAGTTTTGTAACTGTTCTAACACAACTTGAGTTCACTGTTATTTAATTATTCTATTATTTCAGTACCCATCAGAATAATAAGCTCATAATAAGCCCATCTCATCAAGGTCAAGGGTAGCAGTAAGATGGAAACTTTAGATTTTAAAACACTGTTAACTGAGGGTACTTAAAAGAGTATAATTCTAACCCCTTGAGTACTACACAGATAATAACACATATATGGCCAAATCCTTTCCTTTACCCAATTCTTTCACATACATATAAAATATATAAATATATACATACATATAGACACACACACACACACACACACCATAAGTTGGCATCAATGAATACATATCTTCAACATTTAGAAAGAATTCACTGTCCTATAATCTGGGCAAAGGAAAAGTGAACCCCTACAGTTATGACCACAAAAGTATCTAAGAAATGAACCAAAAACATTACCAACATCTAATGTCAACACAAAGATAGCAAAATACTAACAGAAGTTACATTTTCTCCTTAGCATATTTGGCACTTCAAGATGTGTCTAGGCTATTCATAGTAAATCAAACAAAAAAAATGCAAGGCAATAGAGAGTATGTGCACAGACTGAGCTGGGAAATAGTGATGGATGCTTAATGAGGTCATGGAACAAATCAACACAGCTGGCCTGCTGACTGTTCATTAGCCACCCTGCAAGAGCCAGAGGTGCCCCACCTAGCACAGCTGCCAAACCAAAAGAAAGCATTGCTGAAGTCCAAGAGCACACTCATACGATCAAAAAATTTTAGCTAGAAAGGCCTAGGAGGTCACATAGTTCAGTGTGTACAGATCCATAGGTTGCTGTTGCATTTCAATGGCTGTATGAACATCCTGAAATTACATACAAAGTTTTCTGTATGCATTCATAAGAACTACGGATCTAATTCAGTCATTCATTTAATGGAAACCATTCCACTGAAATTGAATTACAGCTCAATAGTACTAAATTAGAAGTAGAATCTCTTGAGTCCCAGCTATTTTTATTTATTTTTTGATATCACACCAAGTCTATTAAGTACTAAAAATTTTAACTGCAGCAGAAAAAGACATACAGCTGGAATCCCTAATCCTTGATTTTCTAAGAGATTCAGTATCCCCTGTGAACCTCTCAATAAGCTCTCCACGAGTCCATTTACATTGCCCTTCGTTGTGAAAGTGCCAAACATAACCTGTGTGATATATGTGTTCTGGCAGCCTTGTAATTGAAACAATATCCAAAACAAGTAGCTCATGCCCTGGTGGTATGTCAGAAACCAAAAGTAGTCTGCCACAATACTCAGGGAGAAATGAAAGGACATAAAAGGTTTTGGGAATAAATGTGTTCAAGAACAGGGCTATGTAGTTACTTACAGAGCCTAGTAAATAGTTGATGCTCATTAAATGTTTTCTGAACTAAACTGAACTGGTATATAAGCCATCTAACAAATCATTCCCAAACAAGGAAGAATTCTTGCTCAAGAATTGCCTCCCTTATGAATGCAGTAAGGCTGTTTTTGTTTGTTTGGTTTTGTTTGTTTTTTAATATAAGCTTTCCTTAAGCAACTCTACACATATTGCTGAATCCTTAATTTATTCTAAAATGGCTCTGAATTTACAAATAGATGGAAGGACTTTTATATGCTCAATAAATAATGTGGGACTTTCTCAGTGTTGCTGTTATTAAAAAAAAATCTCTCCAGTAAATATTTTAGCTAATGAATAAGAATATCTCATCAAATTAATAACACTATTAGACTCACTTTCAGATGGTTTAACAGTGGTCTTTGGGGTATAATAACATATTGCTGACTCGGGCAGGCTGCCACTGGACTGAATATAAATTTGCACAGAGCAAATTCTCCATCTGAAAATTCCATAATTACCTCAAACTGATCATGCCCCAATCTAAATAAAGTGCTTTCCCCTGAAAACCCTGCTTCTTTTCCCACATTGCCTATTGTGATTAGCAGCATTAAAATCTAACCTTCCAATGTAAAAAGCTTACTGAACTGTCCTCTTTTTTGCCTAAAACATCCAATGAATAATTCAATCAAATCAAATATGTCTCATAAATAACAAATTCATACCTTCCTCTTTTTCTTATCATCATTACCTTGTTAAAAGCCCTTTATCACCTTCTGCCTGAACTCAAATCTCCCCATACTTCTTCTTTTATTATTATTATACTTTAAGTTCTAGGATACATGTGCACAACATGCAGGTTTGTTATATATGTATACATGTGCTATGTTGGTGTGTTGCACCCATTAACTCATCATTTACATTAGGTATATTTCCTAATGCTCTCCCTCCCCCTACCCCCCACCCCACGACAGGCCCCGGTGTGTGATGTTCCCCACGTATCCAAGTGTTCTCATAGTTCAATTCCCACCTGTGAGTGAGAACATGTGGTGTTTGAAAACTCCCCCTACTTCTAACTGCTCCCCTATTACAGTTTTTCCTTAGTATGACATTAGAATCAAAAAAGCATATCTGATTATTTCTCACCTCCTGCTTAAAATCTATCAGTGATTTCCTACTGCATTCAAGTAAACCCACATTTTCCCCTTAAAATAAGAGTCTTTTGGTTCTCATCTGCAAGTGACACCTAACATTTCCAACAGGCTCCTTAAATCTCTTGCCTTAGAGTCTTGAAGTTTCCCCAAGTGCAACCTGATTTTATTATTCCCTTAACTTTGAGCATATACTCTACCCAATTCATGAAATACTCTCCCTGATACTTTCCCTACCTGGCATAGAAGATAAGCTTCCTGCAAGGCTTAAAAGCACTTAAAAGGTTGCAAAAAAACTTTTTGTCAGACACATATGAAGTTGACTGTTTGATCTCTAATCCGGCACACCTTGTCCGTATCTCTATCACAGCACTTTTCAAACAATATTTTAATTATCTCTTTAGTTGTTCATCTCTATCATTAGTATCTGATCTCTTCAAGGGCATAGACAATGTTGAATTTATTTTTGTGCCCATAGCACCTAACAAAATATTTAATATATAATAAACATAAATATTGGTTGAGAAAATAAGGGAATGAATGAATGAAAAGAAATGGAAGAGCTAGGTTCCCTCTTCTGTTGCATATGTAATTGGTTCAGTCACATGAATTTTTTTTCCCTTTTATTTTCTAGGCCTTTCAAAATATATTTGTTCCTAACTACTGTAGATCCATTTAAAGAAAATTCAGTGTATTAATTTGCCAGGGTTGCCACAACAAACTACCACAGACTGTGTGGCTTAAAAAACAGAAATTTATTTTCTCATAATGGAATTTTGAAGTCCATTACCAGGGTGGTTCCTTCTGCGGACTATGGGAAATAATTTACATTGAATTTCTGTTACAGAAATAACACAAGAGCATTTATTCAAAATGAAGAAATTAATATAAATTCAGGTTTCTCTACTTGACTAGATGGCTGTCTTCTTCCTGTACCTTTATATAATCATGCCTATGTCTGTGTCTATATTCAAATTTATTCTTTCAATAAGAACACCAGTCATATTAGATAAGTGTCCACTCTAATAACATCATTTTAACATTATCACTTCTAAAAATACCTTATATCCAAATCGGGTTACATTCTGAAGTACTGGACGTCAAGATTTCGACATGAATTTTTTGGGAGAGGACATAATTCAGCCCATAACACCTATCCTTACTCAAGTAAAAAAGCTGGGTTCTGGTTATATTTTTCAAAGTTTTCAGATTGTTTCTAAATAATGATCCAGATTTTTCAGAATATTTTCTATTACCTATAAAACACTGCACAAGAAAAAATCCCTAAAGTCTCTAACAGTGATTTTGAAACCCTATCCTTTCGTTACAGTCAGCAGTAAGAACTGGAGTTAAAGAAGAATAACCAAATTGATTTTAGTCCAGGCTCAGGCATTAACCATTGAATTTGCCCTGGGCACGATCGTTAAATAACTGGTGCTTCAGTTCTTCACTTGAAAAGGAAAGTGGTCAGACTGACTCCCTCTGCAATTTCCTAAGATCAAAATCTCTGATTCTACATTGTCTTATTTTTTCATAGTAATGAGCACTGTTGGAAGTGACCTAGAAATAACACAAGAGCATTTATTTAAATGAAGAAATTAATATAAATTTAGTTGCATTTGGAAATGTTTACACAGCTGAAAACTATAGACCTTCCAGACTCTTAAATAAATTTAATCCACTCTCTGAAGACACTGTTTTTGGAGTTGTAAATGCATGTGGATGTTGCTTTCAGCACACACACACAAAAATACCTATAGTAGGTGTCCCTCATGGCAGTACCTTAAGCTACTCCAAAATTACATTCATCAAGGTTAAATATTCCAGCAGTCTTTGTTTTCCAAAAAATTAGTGCTAGAAAAATAAAACCGATCACAATAGGTTATAGGATTAAGTTATATGTTAATTTATAAAAATTCTCATTGAATCTATAATTCAAAGCATCTAATTGTGCACCCAGTAAATGGTGTCCAGATTCTCTGAACTAATCAATTTGTTTTTCTTTTTTTTTTTTTTTTCTTTTCTTTTTGAGACAGAGTCTTGCTGTTGTTGTCCAGGCTCGAGTGCAATGATGCAATCTTGGCTCACTGCAACCTCCGTCAACTGGGTTCCAGCAATTCTCCAGCCTCAGTCTCCCAAGTAGCTGAGATTACAGGCGCCCGCCACCAGACTTAGCTAATTTTTGCATTATTAATAGTGACAGAGTTTCACCATGTTGGCCAGGCTGGTCTCGAATTTCTGACCTCAGATGATCCACCCACCTTGGCCTCCCAAAGTGCTGGGATTACAGGCATGAGCCACCGTGCCCAGCCTGAATTAATCAATGTTAAAGTCAAACATCACTGTACCTATTTTTTAAATACATCAAGCAAGAGAATTAAGACAATAAAATCATCTTTATTGATAGAGAAAATATAAACATTCATTTGAAAAAGAGTTCATTTCTCTTGACAAAAGTGGTTTTATCAGTTAGCTACAGAATGTAATAAAAGTTTTGGTAAAACATTAATAAAGAATGATTCATATAAGTACTTCCTTTGAGAAGTAATCATGAAATATTAGAACATAAGACTATATGATATGTTAAGAAAATGTGATGCAACATCAATGTTGAAAAAAATGACAATATTTCAGATTATTTAAGACAACAAATTCCTTCGATGGATCATCCATTTTAAATTACCAGCTGAGACTAATTCTTGAGGATACTAGCTATATACAAAATAGAATTAATTTATTTAAACATAGAGTTGACATTGGAGAACAAGCTGACATCAAACACTTGGCAATAATAAGGATAAATTATTCACAGAGTACTATCAATATAAAACACTTTCAAAGAGTATTAAACATATGTTTTGTTTAAAAAAATAACTATGTAAATGAACAGCTTGAGAGTAAGTGGAAGCTTTGACTACCCGACACTTCCATGAACTACAAATTTTGCTCAGACTACTGCTGTTCTGGATAGTCAAAAGACACTGTGGATTATGAGGAAGATGGCTATATAATCATGGCCTGCAGTTATAAGATCCAGTAATTTATATAATGGTAAAAATGATACAGGATTCAATAGAGAACACCAGCAATATTAATGCAGGTCATGGTGATCTGAGGTTCATAGTGTACTTTCTGAGAGCATAGTGTTCACCCAAAATTGATAAAGTAATTCTTCCATTTAAGTAATTTCTTCAAGGACGGTGTCCCAATATTCTCATATGGTGATTCACTTATGGCTAAGTTCTCGCAGAGAATGGTTTACTCATTCTTGCTCACAATAGCTCTGGATGATAGAATTATTTTATATACCTATAAAATACTCTTAAAGTGTGTATCTCTCACTTTCATCCCATAATGCAAAGCCCATTATAAGTTTTAATTAAGATTGATGGTGGTACTAAATATTTTATAAGCATGAGTCTAAAGTATAAAGTGATCAACTGGCCAAATTATCTTGCTAGTCATGAAATAGAAACCAACAACTTCTCCTTCACCCAATCAAATACCCAAATAAAGGCTTTCAAAGGAGTGCTCTTTGAATAGAAAGGCTCTTCCCACCTAAGAAGAAATGAAATTGCCCCTACTTATTTACTTCATTCCATTGTTTTCAATTCATGTAAGATGTCTCTCCTCCACTGCGCTCCATTTGTTTTGAAAGCTATACACTGCCACTTTCATTTAAAATTGAAACCAGGAGTTATTGACTTCTTTCAAAATATTTTCATTGAGATCTAATTCACATACAATACAATTCACCTATTAAAAGTCTATGATTCAGTGGTTTTTAGTATATTCACAGGGTTGCAAAAATCATCACAATTTCAGAATATTTTCATTCTTCCAAAAAGAAACTCCACGCCCATTAACAGTCATTCTCATTCTCCTTTCTCCTTCCCCTAGGAAATCAATAATCTACTTTCTGTCTCTGTAGACTTACCAATTATGGACATTTTATATAAATGGAAATCACACAACATGTAATCTTTTGTGGCTTTTTTTTTTTCCAGGTACCATGTTGTTAAGGTTCATCTGTGTTGTAATATGCATCAATACATTTTTATTGCCAAATAATATTCCATTGCACAGATATACCACTATTTTATTTATCCATGCATTCATCAGTTTATGGACAATTGTGTTGTTTCATCTTTTGGCTATTATTAATAACGCTGCTATGAATGTTCATATACAAGACTTTGTGAGGACATATTTCATTTCTTTTTTCATATATAGCTAGCAATGGAATTTCTGGTTCATGTGGTATGTCTTTTTAATGATATGAGAAACTGCCCAACTGTTTTCCAAAACAGCTGCACGAGTTTGCATCCCCCTCATCTACACAGAAGGCTTCCCATTTCTCTACAACTTCACCAATATTATCTTTTTGCCACCCTAGTGAGTGTAGTCTCTCACTGTGGCTTTGTTATGCGATTCCCTGAAGTGTAATGATGTTAAGCACCTTTTCATGTGTTTATTGACCACACGCATGTCTTCTTATTCTGAGAAACATCTACTCTGATTCTTTGCCCATTTTATTTCATTTTAGTCTGAGTTGTAAGACTCCTTAATATATTTTAGATGCAAGTCCCTTGTTAAAGTTTTCATTTGCTAACATTTTATCTCATGATATGAGTCATCTCCACATGTTTTATTGTATACTTTGCAAAATGAAATATTTTCATTTTGATGAACTCTAATTTATCTATTCTTTCTTTTATTGTTTGTGCTATTGATGTCATATTTAAGAAACCACTGCAGAGCCCAAAGTCATGAAAATATATTCATAAATTTTCTTCTAAGAGTTTTATAGCTGTAGCTCTTATATTTAGGCTTATGGTCCATTTTGAGTTCATTTTTATATACAGTAGGAGGTAAGAATAAAACTTCATTCTCTGTATGTTGATATTCAGTTGCCTCAGCACCAATAGCTAAAAAGACTCTTCTTTCCTCATTAAATTGTTTTGGCACCATCGTCAAAAAGCAACGTGCCATAAATCTGAGTTTAATAATACAGAATTTAAAAAAAAATGCCTGAAAAATTTCCAAGATATCATATTATCATAATCTGATAACATTTAGCCAGCAACCAGCAATGGGGTAGAGAAATGGCTGACCAATATCCAGAGTGCAGATACAATGTGATAATGAAATGCATACTTTATCCACATCAATATCAATACCAATGGTGATAATAGGTTAGAAAGGGGAATATGCTGCAGTCTCACAACTGGGCAATGGTATTCTCTGTTTATAAGCCACTTTATGACCAAACTTCAAGTAGGTGGCTATGGAAAGATTTTAGATGATCTAGTTTAAAAATGTATGAGGAGTAGCTTCCAAAGGTTAGGTGGGGTGTCTGTGGGTATGAATGGCAGGAATTAAGCAGGACATGAGAACCGCTTGTTTAGTAGGCTGATTTAGTATAGGGTTTAGATCCAATAGAGGTTGTGAAACAAGGAATGAAGGTGGAAACCAAGTCATGCAGACAAAGTGAATATGACAAAATTTGGAAGAATTCCATGTGGTTGTAAAAAAAAAAGAGTCATATAAATGACGAATTGATGGGTGCTTATGAGTTGATGGGTGCAGCACACCAACATGGCACAAGTATACATATGTAACAAACCTGCATGTTATGCACATGTACCCTAAAACTTAAAGTATAATAAAAAAAAAAAAGTCAACTAAGAATTTATCCCAGATACCCAAGATATGAAATTGAGAAGTCTTCTTTCCTTGCTTAAAAAGAGAGCTTTTGTATTGGGTGCATATATATTTAGGATGGTTAGCTCTTCCTGATGATTTCATCCCTTTACCATTATGTAATGGCCTTCTTTGTCTCTTTTGATCTTTGATGGTTTAAAGCCTGTTTTATCAGAGACTAGGATTGCAACCCCTGCTTTTTTTTGTTTTCCATTTGCTTGGTAGATCTTCCTCCATCCCTTTATTTTGAGCCTATGTGTGTCTCTGCATGTGAGATGGGTCTCCTAAACACAGCAAACTGATGGGTCTTGACTCTTTATCCAATTTGCCAGTTGGTGTCTTTTAATTGGACCATTTAGTCTATTTACATTTAAGGTTAATATTGTTATGTGTGAACTTGATCCTGTCCTGATGATATTAGCTGGTTATTTTGCGTTTCTTCCTAGCATCGATGGACTTTACATTTTGACATGTTTTTGCAATGGCTGGTACCTGTTGTTCCTTTCCATGTTTAGTGCTTCCTTCAGGATCTCTTGTAGGGCAGGCCTGGTGGTGACAAAATCTCTAAGCATTTGCCTGTCTGTAAAGGATTTTATTTCTCCTTCACTTACGAAACTTAGTTTGACTGGACATGAAATTCTGGGTTGAAAATTCTTCCCTTTAAGAATGTTAAATATTGGCCCCCACTCTCTTCTGGCTTGGAGAGTTTCTGTCGAGAGATCTACTGTTAGTCTGATGGGCTTCCCTTTGTGTGTAACGCAACCTTTCTCTCTGGCTGCCCTTAACATTTTTTCCTTCATTTCAACTTTGGTGAATCTGACAATTACGTGTCTTGGCATTCCTCTTCTCGATGAGTATCTTTGTGGCATTCCCTGTATTTCCTGAATTTGAATGTTGGTGTGCCTTACTAGGTTGGGGAAGTTCTCCTGGATGATTTCCTGCAGAGTGTTTTCCAATTTGGTTTCATTTTCCCTGTCACTTTCAGGGACACCAATCAGATGTAGATTTGGTCTTTTCACATAATCCCATATTTCTTGGAGGCTTTGTTCATTTCTTTTTACTCTTTTTGCTCTACACTTCTCTTCTCACTTCATTCATTTGATCTTCAATCGCTGATACTCATTATTCCAGATGATCAAGTTGGTTACTGAAGCTTGTACATGTGTCACATAGTTCTCATGTTATGGTTTTCATCTCTATCAGTTCTTTTAAGGACTTCTCTACATTGGTTATTCTAGTTAGCCATTCATCAAATCTTTTTTCAAGGTTTTTAGTTTCTTTGTGCTGGTTACGTAGTTTCTACTTCAGCTATGAGAAGTTTGATCGACTGAAGCCTTCTTCTCTTGACTCGTCAAAGTCATTCTACGTCCAGCTTTGTTGGGTTGCTGGCGATGAGCTGCATTCCTTTGGAAGGGTAGATGCGCTCTGATTTTTTTAATTTCCAGCTTTTCTGCTTTTCCCCTGTCTTTGTGGTTTTATCTGCCTTTGGTCTTTGATGATGGTGATGTACTGATGGGGTTTTGGTGTGGGTGTCCTTTCTGTTTGTTAGTTTTCTTCTAACAAACAGGACCCTCAGCTGTAGGTCTGTTGGAGTTTGCTTGGGTATCAGCAGCGGAGGCTGCAGAAGATAGAATATTGCTGAACAGCAAGTGTTGCTGTCGGATTCTTGCTCTGGAAGCTTCGTCTCAGGGGTGTACCCCACTGTATGAGGTGTGAGGTGTCGATCTGCACCTAGTGGGGGATGTCTCCCAGTTAGGCTACTCAAGGGTTAGGGACCCACTTGAGCAGGCAGTCTGTCCGTTTTCAGATCTCAACCTCCATGCTGGGAGATCTGCTGCTCTCTTCAAAGCTGTCAGATGGGGGCATTTACCTCTGCCGAGGTTTCTGCTGCTTTTTGTTTAGCTATGACCTGTCCCTAGAGGAGGAGTCTACAAAGGCAGGCCAGCCTCCTTGAGTTGTTGTGGGCTCCACACAATTTGAGCTTCCCGGGGGCTTTGTTAACCTACTTAAGCCTCAGCAATGGCGGGCGCCTCTCCCCCAGCCTGGCTGCCGCCTTGCAGTTAGATCTCAGATTACTGTGCTAGCAATGAGGGAGGCTCCATGGGCGTGGGACTCTCTGGGTCAGGTGTAGGATACAATCTCCTGGTGTGCTGTTTGCTAAGACCCTTGGTAAAGCGCAGTATTAGGGTGGGAGTTACCTGATTTTCCAGATGTTGTGTGTCTCAATTTCCCTTGGCTAGGAAAAGGAATTCCCTTCCCCCTTGTGCTTCCCAGGTGAGGAGATGCTTCGCCCTGCTTCAGCTCTCGCTGGTCAGGCTGCACCCGTGGAGCAACACCAACTGTCTGACATAACCCGGTGAGATGAACCTGGTACCTCAGTTGAAAATGCAGAAATCACCCATCATCTGTGTCGCTCACGCTGGGAGCTGGAGGCTGGAGCTGTTCCTATTCGGCCATCTTGGGCATATGCACCCAATACAGGAGCACCTAGATTCATAAAGCAAGTCCTTAGAGACCTACAAAGAGACTCAGACTCCCATACAATAATAATGGGAGACTTTAACACCCCACTGTCAATATTAGACAGATCAACGACACAGAAAGTCAACAAGGATATCCAGGAATTGAACTCAACTCTGCACCAAGCAGACCTTACAGACATCTACAGAACTCTCCACCCCAAATCAACAGAATATACACTCTTCTCAGCACCACATCGCACTTATTCCAAAATTGACCACATAGTTGGAAGTAAAGCACTCCTCAGAAAATGTAAAAGAAGAGAAATTACAACAGTCTCTCAGACCACAGTGCAAACAAACTAGAACTCAGGACTAAGAAAATCAATCAAAACCACTCAATTACATGGAAACTGAACAACCTGCTCCTGAATGACTACTGGGTACATTACGAAATTAAGGCAGAAATAAAGATGTTCTTTGAAACCAACGAGAACAAAGATATAACATACCAGAATCTCTGGGACACATTTAAAGCAGTGTGTAGAGGGAAAATTTACAGCACTAAATGCCCACAAGAGAAAGCAGGAAAGATCTATAATTGACACCCTAGCATCACAATTAAAAGAACTAGAGAAGCAAGAGCAAATACATTCAGAAGCTAGCAGAAGGCAAGAAATAACTAAGATCAAGCAGCACTGAAGGAGATAGAGACACAAAAAAACCCCAGAAAAATCAATGAATCCAGGAGCTGGTATTTTGAAAAGATCAACAAAATTGATAGACTTCTAGCAAGACTAATACAGAAGAAAAAAGAGACGAATCAAATAGACGCAATAAAAAATGATAAAGGGGATATCACCACCAACCCCACAGAAATACAAAGGGGATAACACCACCAACCCCACAGAAAAACAAACTACCATCAGAGAATAATATAAACACCTCTACACAAATAAACTAGAAAACCTAGAAGAAATGGATAATTTCCTGGACACTTACACTCTCCCAGACTAAACCAGGAAGAAGTTGAATCCCTGAATAGACCAATAGCAGGCTCTGAAATTG
>NW_012115466.1:3778317-3782865 GCF_000951035.1 Colobus angolensis palliatus
GCCTGTAGTCCCAGCTACTCGGGAGGCTGAGGCAGGAGAATGGCGTGAACCCGGGAGGCAGAGTTTGCAGTGAGCCGAGACTGTGCCACTGCACTCCAGCCTGGGAGATAGAGCGAGACTCCATCTCAAAAAGAAAAAAAAAAAAGCAGAACAAACTGAAAAATCAACAACTCCTCTTAGATCCATCAGAGAAGGGAGATCACATGCATGGCAAAATTCTGCCCCCAAAAGTGAAGCAAAAGACAGGAGGAACATAGGGAAAATTGCAATTTACCAGAGTGGAAATTTACAAGCAGAAACTTGCCCAAGAACTAGTGGAGTAGGAAAACGTAAAGCATAAATGACAAATTCTAAGAGGGTCAATGTGGACAAGTTTGAGATTTTAAAAGCACTAGGGGGACCCAGCCATCCAGGGGCCCCATACATTTTTATGGAGCTCTATCAGGGTCTCACAGCGAAAACTGAAGAAAAACCTGTTCATGCTCCAAGAAGGAGAGGAAAAGGAATGATTTTGAAATACACTAGATAGAACATTCTGCTCTTCTCAATAATGTATATCCTTAGGAGAAACTATTTAACCAGAGCCTAACCTCTGAGGTTTTATCAGAGCCTAACTGACCTGGGAGAAGGGAAATACCAAACTTCACCCAACTGTATGCTTACACATGGAGAAAAGTAAACAACCACTTTCAGTACCCTCTAGCCCTCCATGTGGGAAAAGGGAAATACTCAATTCCAGCTGTCTGCATGCATCCTATCCCACTTAAGAGGAAGTGGGAAGAACTGAGAAGCAGTTGGGTATATACACAGTAATGGGACTGCTGAGTTGAATGGCAGTTCTGTTTTTAGGTCTTTGAGTAATCACCCCTATTCAGTAAATAGTGCTGGGATAATTAGCTAGCCATATGCAGAAGATTCAAACTGGACACTTTCCTTACATAATGTACAAAAATCAACTCAAGATGGATCAAAGACTTAGATATAAAACCCAAAACTATAAAAACCCTGGAAGACAACCTAGGCAATACCATTCTAGACACAGGAACAGGCATGCCTATGTTCATTACAATACTATTGCATGAACACATGCATGCATATGTTCACTACAGCACTATTCACAATAGCAAAAGACATAGAATCAAAATAAATGACCATCAATGGCAGACTGGATAAATAAAATGTGGTATATAGACACCATGAAATACTATGCAGCCATGAAAAATAAAAAGATCATGTCCTATGCAGGAAAATGAATGGAGTTGGAGGTCATTATCTTTAGTAAACTAATGCAGGAACAGAAAACCAAATATCTCATAATCTCACTTGTAAGTGGGAACTAAATGATGAGAACACATGGACACACAGAGGGGAACAACACACACTGGGGCCCATCAGAGAGAGGAGGGTAGGTGGAGGAGGAAGATTCGAAAAAAAAAAACCTAATGGGTGCTAAACTTAATACCTGGGTGAAAAAATAATCTGTAAAACAAACCCCCACGACACAAGTTTACCTATGTAACAAACCTGCACGTTGTGCACATGTACCCTATAACTTAAAGTATAATTATATATATATATATATATAAAACATTCTTAAAAAAAAAGTAGAAAATATCCAAATGCACTCATAATTTTGTGCAGAGGATCTACAGCTGGATAAGCTGTAAGAATTGATAAATAATGTAAAAATCATATCTTTGTGACTGCTTAACTGAAATACTCGCAGTGAAGCTATGATTGCTTTTGCAATGCATGAAAATTATTGTTTCTGTATTAATTTAGAACTAGTACTATAAGGTCTGCAATATTGATTATTATTTCCCTTGGTATTGTATAAATCATTTTAATATGCTGATGTACTTAATATTTCACCAAAGTAATACTTATTTCTTACACAATTTTAACTCAGATAAATCACTCTTTTTTGCAAAAAAAAAAAAAAAAAAAAAAAGCTTTTACATACTGCATCCTTAGTAAGGACTAGCTTATGTATTTGTAAAGGCTTGTGCAGCACATTAAAAGCATCAGTCCTACAACTAAGAAGTATTAACTGAGACCTTGCACTCAGGCACTCTATCCTAGGAATTATCTCAGTTTCTTTATATAGATTATTTTACTTAATTCTCATGAATACCATAAGAAGTTAATCCTATCATATTCTTATTAGAGGTGACAAAACTGAGATCTAAAAGAGTTAAATATCTTACCAAGCAGTTAAATAAAACAGCTGAATCTAGATTTTAAACCAGATCAAACTGACTTCAAATTATGTGGTCTTTGATGACAGCAGTGAAGAGGAAGAAAACTGCATTAGGACCAAGCTTAGTATTTTACGTAAAGTAATATATAAGCAATATGTGACTTTGGTGCTAAAGGCAGAAGGTTTATAGTATTTCTAATCTTCAGTGATTATTAATATTACCAAACATCTGAGCTATCTCCAATTTATTCTTCTCCCAACATATCATTTCTACCTGACATCCATCTCATTTCCATTTAACTCTCACAGTTTTATTTCAGTTCATCATGTTCACAATGTTCATAAACTTGACAATTTTAATGTCTTCCAAACTAATCTTTTTATATATTGGCTCTTGCTACATAAATCCTGGTGTCTACTGCAAAACTATCCCGAAATGCAGCTCTGATCATGGCATCTCTATGCTCAAAAACAGTCAATCTCTCTATTTATGTCACCAAATCAAATACATCTAATTGGCCTTTGCATTCCAGGACCTCCACAATATAGCCATTGCTTCCCATTCTAGCGTAGACATGTCTCCCTGCCTACAACCAATCTGTACTACTTACTACTGTTAAAACAAAACAAAAACAAAAACAGAAAAACAAACAAAAAAAAACACTCTTACTCCATGCTTTCTAAACTTAATGCCTTTATTAATTCTTTTCTCTGGGACTGGAATGCCTCCCCCATCTACCTACTGAAATCCAATACATATCAAATGCCACTTCTTCCATGAAAACTATTCTAATTTCCTCAACACAACTGCTCTGTTAACTACTTTATAATTTTTCTTGTATACTTCATGTGACATCAAATTATTCTAGGTTTGTGGACTTAACTAATATCCTCTTCTAGACTTCATGCTCTATTAGACCAAAGCCCAAGTATTACTTTTCTCTGAATTCCATGAATACCTAGGAGATTCTTTGAAATAATGGGCATTAATAATAATTATTGGACCAAACTATTGAAGTCAAATAAGTAGAGTGATGTATTAATTAGAGACATCTTGGTTGCAAATGCCATATGATCCATCTAAGTTTAGACAAAGAATTGGCTTTGGCTCATATGAATAAACTATGCAAAAGAATGATAGAGCTAGCCTTCAGAATGACACAAATACTGCCAGGGCTTTCTATGTATCTCCTTTGGGTTGGCACTGTTTCTAACTATTACAGACTGATTTTGTCTATGCTACCAGAGACATGGCTACCAACAGCTTACCAACTTCCATCCTCTAAGCATCAGGGCCAGAGAGAAATTTGCAACATCCACCATTCCCTAGCACCTGTTTAAAAAAAAAAAAAAAAACACCAAAAAAGGCCTCTGACAGACACAACTTGTCTGTGGATCATGAATTAATGACTATGGCCCACAAGTTGAGCATAAGGGGCAGCAGCTCTTGTTTAGGCCACATGGATAAACCTTGTATTCATATGTATGTGGTTTTTGGAGTGCTGGTTTTCTCAGAAAACGAGGGAAGGAATATTATATGGACAGAACATCTGATGTACACCACAATTGGTAACAAATTTCAGTGATAATAACTAATTAACTATTACATAGTCAAGTTTAAAAAGAAAGAAGGAAAGGGGACTTCTGATTTCTTACCAAGCATATAAGGAGCTTAGACGTCACTCCATCCTAAACAAAGAGTAAAAAGCAGAACAAGTTGGCCGGACATGGTGGCTCATGCCTGTAATCCCAGCACTTTCGGAGGCCGAGGCGGGCAGATCACGAGGTCAAGAGATCGAGACCATCCTGGCTAACATGGTGAAACCCCATCTCTACTAAAAATACAAAAAATTAGCCGGACGGGGTGGCGGGTGCCTGTAGTCCCAGCTACTCGGGAGGCTGAGGCAGGAGAATGGCGTGAACCCGGGAGGCAGAGTTTGCAGTGAGCCGAGACTGTGGTGGTGGGTGCCTGTAGTCCCAGCTACTCGGGAGGCTGAGGCAGGAGAATGGCATGAACCTGGGAGGCGGAGCTTGCAGTGAGCTGAGGTTGCGCCACTGTACTCCAGCCTGGGCAACTGACCGAGGCTCTGTCTCAGAAAAAAGAAAAAAACATGTTTGTGCATGTATACACTTGTACTAAGAATATCTTCATTTTATTTCATTTTCCTTTATCATGTGACATAAGATTTATTGACATCATGTCAGAATTTAAATATTAACTTTATGTAATAGTATTTGGGTTGGGGATTGGTTTGTTTCCAGTTGTACAAAAGATAGTTGTATTTTAGGCGTAATTATAACCTTATTATTGTCTTTTTTTTTTTTTTTGAGACGGAGTCTTGCTCTGT
>NW_012115466.1:3782915-3801221 GCF_000951035.1 Colobus angolensis palliatus
GCCTGTAGTCCCAGCTACTCGGGAGGCTGAGGCAGGAGAATGGCGTGAACCCGGGAGGCAGAGTTTGCAGTGAGCCGAGACTGTGCCACTGCACTCCAGCCTGGGAGATAGAGCGAGACTCCATCTCAAAAAGAAAAAAAAAAAAGCAGAACAAACTGAAAAATCAACAACTCCTCTTAGATCCATCAGAGAAGGGAGATCACATGCATGGCAAAATTCTGCCCCCAAAAGTGAAGCAAAAGACAGGAGGAACATAGGGAAAATTGCAATTTACCAGAGTGGAAATTTACAAGCAGAAACTTGCCCAAGAACTAGTGGAGTAGGAAAACGTAAAGCATAAATGACAAATTCTAAGAGGGTCAATGTGGACAAGTTTGAGATTTTAAAAGCACTAGGGGGACCCAGCCATCCAGGGGCCCCATACATTTTTATGGAGCTCTATCAGGGTCTCACAGCGAAAACTGAAGAAAAACCTGTTCATGCTCCAAGAAGGAGAGGAAAAGGAATGATTTTGAAATACACTAGATAGAACATTCTGCTCTTCTCAATAATGTATATCCTTAGGAGAAACTATTTAACCAGAGCCTAACCTCTGAGGTTTTATCAGAGCCTAACTGACCTGGGAGAAGGGAAATACCAAACTTCACCCAACTGTATGCTTACACATGGAGAAAAGTAAACAACCACTTTCAGTACCCTCTAGCCCTCCATGTGGGAAAAGGGAAATACTCAATTCCAGCTGTCTGCATGCATCCTATCCCACTTAAGAGGAAGTGGGAAGAACTGAGAAGCAGTTGGGTATATACACAGTAATGGGACTGCTGAGTTGAATGGCAGTTCTGTTTTTAGGTCTTTGAGTAATCACCCCTATTCAGTAAATAGTGCTGGGATAATTAGCTAGCCATATGCAGAAGATTCAAACTGGACACTTTCCTTACATAATGTACAAAAATCAACTCAAGATGGATCAAAGACTTAGATATAAAACCCAAAACTATAAAAACCCTGGAAGACAACCTAGGCAATACCATTCTAGACACAGGAACAGGCATGCCTATGTTCATTACAATACTATTGCATGAACACATGCATGCATATGTTCACTACAGCACTATTCACAATAGCAAAAGACATAGAATCAAAATAAATGACCATCAATGGCAGACTGGATAAATAAAATGTGGTATATAGACACCATGAAATACTATGCAGCCATGAAAAATAAAAAGATCATGTCCTATGCAGGAAAATGAATGGAGTTGGAGGTCATTATCTTTAGTAAACTAATGCAGGAACAGAAAACCAAATATCTCATAATCTCACTTGTAAGTGGGAACTAAATGATGAGAACACATGGACACACAGAGGGGAACAACACACACTGGGGCCCATCAGAGAGAGGAGGGTAGGTGGAGGAGGAAGATTCGAAAAAAAAAAAACCTAATGGGTGCTAAACTTAATACCTGAGTGAAAAAATAATCTGTAAAACAAACCCCCACGACACAAGTTTACCTATGTAACAAACCTGTACATGTACCCCTGAACTTAAAAGTTTTAAAAACTTGCATCGTATTTGCATATAACCTATGCATATCCTCCCAAATACTTTAAATCATCACTAGATTACTTATAATACCTTACGCAAGGTAAATGCTAAGTGAATAGGTGCTATATTTCATTTTTATGTTTGCATTTTTTTAATTATTTTCCTCTGAATATTTTTGATTCACTATGGAATGAATACAAAGATGCAGAACCTGTGGATATGGAGGGCCAACTGTATACTTGATTAATTTTTTAAATATGAAAGGTTATTTTATAATGGAGAACTGTGTTGTATATTTTGGGGACCCTAATTATTTACAGCTCCATTGCAATGTCCTAATGTTAAAATATTCATTTCTACTCTTTACAATAATAAATGACACAACTACCTGCTAAGCAAATACAACCTATAGGAGCTATACTATAATGTAAATCACACTCAACACATTAAATCCATCATCTCATGTATTTTTCTCTTTGTCTATGACAATCATTACTCTCTTTGTAAGAACAGAAAACTGAGGCTCAGAGAAATCATGCCATGGCAAAGATCTGTAGCCTGTTCTACTGGCTATTGTCTCTGAGGTACATAATTCTATTATCAAAAATGTCTTTCTTGTTTTTTTCTAGTCTCAGGTACCTTCTTGTCCTATTATTTTTACTGATATTTTTTGCTTTTATACTACTACACCTGGGCTTTTATAGCCTCTGCCTAAACAGAAAGTGCTTCTTGTCTTTTGATGAACAATCAGTCCATCTATTTTCATGTATTTTTTTCTCAGAGCCTTTTGCTTCATTTGCTTTTCTCCTTATTCTCCTTTTTAAATGCCAACTTAAGTATTCGAGTTAAGGTTTACATTATTTCAGATGGTTGAGGCTGACAAAGAAGGCTGATCCTTAGTTCCCTGGAAGTTACTTTACATTCTGATTGTACTTTATTCCTTACTTTTGTGCTTTTATATTTAAGGGATAATTACTTTGCACAACGATATGGTTAGGCTTTGTGTCCCCATCCAAATCTCATCTTAAATTGTAATCCTCATAATCCCTATAATCCCCATATGTCAAGGGAGAGAACAGGTGGAGGTAACTGAATCCTGGGGGTGGTTTCCCCATGCTGTTCTCATAATAGTGAGTTAGCACGAGATGTGATGGTTTTATAAGGGACTCTTTCCCCCTTCACTCAGCACTTCTTCCTGTCACCTTGTGAAGAAGGTACCTTGCTACTCTTCACCTTTCACCGTGATTGCAAGTTTCCTGAGGTCTCCCTAGCAACGTGCAACTGTAAGTCAATTAAACCTCTTTCCTTTATAAGTTACCCAGTCTTGGGTATTTCTTCATAGCATTGTTAAAACGGACTCATACACACATATAATTATTTTCATTGCCATTAACCTTCTACCCTTAGTTACCAAGGTAACTGGTAACTATGGCCTAAAGTCAGACCAGTTGTTTTCACTCAAGGAGGGGTTGGAGAAACACTGGGTGTATCTCCATCAGTCACAAGGAGTAATACAATCTAATATTACTAATAATAAAGCACAAATATTTTAAATGGATGACAAATTATCACTTTAACAAATCACTCTTGAGCATGCCTTATGATTTCTTGAGTGGGAAAGAAAGAGGTAGTGATATGACTAGCATAACACAAAGCTTAACTTATAATGCTAGAGCCATTAATCTGTAGGCGAGAATGAGCATGTGTTCCATATATGAGTGTTATATGTCACATATGTCTCAGACAATCAAGGTTGAAAATGATTGGTTTAGTCAAAGAATAATCAATTCAAATATATCCAGGGCCAGACGGAGCTGTGGTATATATGAAGCTCTTGGCAAAAGGAATAAGACAGAGGGGTTGGGAGGGGAGAGTGGTGAAATGAACAGTGCATGTGCTAGTTCAAGACTTTAAATCTAATTTTGTTTGTGTTTTAAATACTGGAAAAATGAAACAAAATTCTATAAACCAGATCTGGACTGCAGGCTCAGTAAGGTCCATGTTCATATTATGCTTGAATTAAGTTATTTAGCATCAACAATTAAAAGTAAAATGAAGCAGTACTTTACTTCTTTCCAACTGTGAGCAGCAAGAGCCTCTGCAGTGGGCATTCATAATATTTTTAGTGCTCAGCACCTGAACTCTCTTCCTCTGATTAGGAAATTCTTCTCTCGTGAGTCTTGGTGGGAGCAGAATTCAGCTTTTTCTCAAGCTGAAAATGTCAGGAACTCACTTGCTGGGCCTTTCTGCAGTAAGGGTGTGGCACATAACCTAAGCTTCATCAATCAGACACATTTTCCTAGAATTAAGGGGCCCAATCAGGAACTGTTGGCAGCAGAGAATTCAGGAAATAAAGTTTCTGGGGTAAGAGCAGCAATGCCGTCTGTGTTCGCAGAATAAGAACTGCATCAGGTGTTGGACAGAAAAGAGTTAATATAGCAGGTATGAGACTGATACCCTTAAAAATTTGGTCTGCCTATGAAGTCAGACCTTGACTGGTATCTAGGAACATAGATCTTGGAAGGGTTCTCCCATTCCCTAATAACTCACTGTACCTAAATTGTGTGTACACACAACATAATTTATGCTAAATACTTGTTTTCCTTCTAAGAGTTTGGAATTTTGGTATGCACCTGGCAGAGGATGCCAACATGACCAGCCCCCAATAAAAACCTGGGTACTGAGTCTCTAATGACCTTCCTTGGTAGATAACATGTCAGTTCTATTGTCAAAACTCTTTATTAGAGAAATTAGAAGCACCCTCTGTGACTTCACTAGTGGAAGACTCTTGGAAACTTTCACTGAGTTTCTTCTCCCAATCATTGTTCCATGTACATTTTCCCTTTGCTGATTTTGTTTGATATCCTTCCACTCTAATAAATCACAGCCATGAACACAACTATGTTGAGTCCTGTAATTCCTCCTAGCAAGTCATCAAAACTGGGAGCAGTCTTAGGGGCCCCCAAGACAGGCATCAATGGAAGTGGCATCTTCCACAGTCCATTTAGGTAGTATAATTTGGCTGTGTAAACTTGAATCTGTTTCCTAAACCTCCTGGCAATTTTGTGAGCTATCTAGCATTCCTTATGTAAATACTCTTCCCCTTAAATCAGTCAGAATTGATTTCTGTTGCTTGCAACTTTAGAACCACATCTGATACAACCTCCAAGTTGGCTTAGGATGTCCTCACTCTTATTCACCTTTATGAATGCCTCTCATGTTACTCTTTCCCAACTAAGGACTATATGGCGGCTTCACATTATCCAAGAATCTTAACATCCAATCATCTTTAGCAGTCAGAATTATAGTACTAATGCTAATGCACTCCTCTATTCTTGAACACCATTTCTCAACTCCAGCCAAGTTTACCTACTAACCTTCCCTATAATCTCTACTATCTGCCTTTTGCTCATGCTAGCCAGAATCTACCTTCAATTTTACATGATAAGTCAATCTCCAAACAAGTTGTAATTAATTGATTTTCTTATAGGCTCACTGGCTGGAGAATAATCTGGACCCAGGATTGGTATCATCTTCTAGTGTCCTTATTGCTGATGATTAATATTGACTCTCCTATCTGCCCATCTCAGACCCTGATCTCCTGCTGACATTAAGTTATGACCTGTCAGACCTGTATGTGCAAGGAGTCCTAATCTAGTCAACTTCAAGATTCAAATAATGGGCATCTACTTTAGTTGGAACTGTCTGGTTGTCATAATCATGATACCTATCTGGGACCTCTTCTATTCTACCACCATATAAAGCCCAGTGATAAAAATTCTGTTTGCTCCTCTCACTTTTACTATCAATAATCCACATTTTCTTAGCTGATAACAGGTTTAGATTATTAACTGTGAAGAGTAAAGAATAACATATTAAGATGTATACGATCAATAAAAATATAAGGTGATAATAGAGAGAGATGTGAGAAACCATTAAAGATGACAGGGGTTACTAACATAAATATATTCTAAGTATATTTTGGAGATTTACATATTCCTAGAGTAAAATCATATATAGTATTAAATAAACACTTCTATAAAGGCAGGGACACCAAAAAACAGAAACAGGAAGAAAGAGTAGACTTTTGAAGCAGATGGGTAAGGTGGGACCCTTCCAAGAGTGAAAAAGAACTGCCACTTACAGCTAAATATCTGTCTATTAATATCCCAATTCATAGCTATACTCAACACAATGGTTTCAAGAAATGCACATCAAGGCAATTCTACAGATTTCTACCACCAACTCCCATGAGGAGCCTTCTCTGATATCACTTCATGCTCAGGCCTACAAATGTATTTTTCAACGGTAGAGGCTCTATTTAGTGTTTGCTTGTTTCTCCTTTACCTTGGACCTCATCCTCTCATACTCTCTTCCTTGCTATTTTTTAGGTGAAGAATAGGAAGAAACAATAAACCCTAAATCTGTACCGACAAGCCACATGCCTTTATTTCTATTTAGACTCAGTTATTTACTAACTGGTTTTATGTTGTTGCAAAAATTAATTAGTGAGTGAATTTCTTTTAAAAACTCACATACTACCATGTCTTATCTCATTCTGTTAAAATATTTCATTTTAAAAAAATTCTGCCATAAACTTCTTTGATTTTTTAAATCATCCCCAATATAATTCACCAATATACTTTCATGTTTCATATGTTTTAATTTTATAAACTATTTGAGAAAAATAAAAACACCTGATTCTTCTTCTTACCTTTATCTTCCACAATAAATAATATAAAGGTAAACACACAGTAGCCAGTTAATGGAAAAATTGTTTAACAATCATGATCTACAGAGCTGGAAAGAAAGGAACTAGCTAGCTTACACTTGGTTACTAGAACTAAATAACTTTATGCAAGAAAATACAATCACATATACTAGTCAGTAGACTTAATGAGGCATTTATGAAGTGTTAGATAGACCATCCTTATCCCCAATCTGTACCCACCTGCCCCTCAAAAAGATTTTCCAAAGCTGTTGTGAATAATGGATAAGAGGTATGGATTATAGAGTCAAACTGCCTGGCCAAATTCTGAGTTTCAAGCTCACTTGAGATCTTCAGTAAATGTACTCAATCCCCTAAGCCTCAGCTTTCTTATATGAAAAATAGTGATAATGATGCTCTTTTATAACCCAATTTTAGTGAATAAATAGGATAATACTTAGTTTATTACTTGACTCAAATTAAGTACTCAGTAAATATTATTGTCAAAATGAGAATTAGCCATTCATTTAGAGTTGAGGTTAGGAGGGAATAAAACATCAAACTTCAATTAAATCTTAGTCAACGTTGTCCTATCTCAATACTTCTATTACCCCACATGTATGAGCATTCAAAATGTGACTATAAGATGAATGACTAAATGTATCATAAATTAGTTTCATCTTGGTATAAACATCTTTTTAAAATATTTTTCAGTAAAAGTGTAGAGAGTATGTAGGCGGTAAAGCCTGGAGAGCTGAGGAAAGCAGTACCTAAAGAATTTGAGGCTGGGCATGGTGGCTCACGCCTGTAAGCCCAACACTTTGGGAGGTCGAGGCAGGTGGATTGCTTGAGGTCAGGGGTTCGAGGCCAGTCTAGCCAGCATGGCAAAACCCTGCCTCTCCTAAAAGTACAAAAATTAGCTGGGTGTGGTGGCACACACTTGTAATCCCAGTTACTCAGGAGGCTGAGGCACAAGAATCACTTGAGCCCAGGAGGCAGTGATTGAAGTGAGCCAATATCCTGCCACTATACTCCAGCTTGGATGACAGAATAACATTCTGTCACAAAAAACAAAACAAAACAAAACAAACAAAAACTGGACATACAAAAAACATGGTATTTAGGTAAAAAATATCAAAATATATTTTAAAAATATAGAAAAATATATTTATTGTTAATTATCCATGAATACTGCCATTGAATATATTTTCCAACTGATATCTAGTACATATCTGTTAATATATTCTACTGAGGCTATCAATGAGCACAATATCTTTATAGAATTAGGGGTAGAAATCCCCCTAATTAAATTAAATCTTATTTCAAATACTGACTCATTTTCCATAGTTTAAACAAGTGATATTATAAACATTATTTTATATATATATATCATGCAGAGTTGAAATGGCAAATGGTTTCTAGGTATTTGTGTATTTGCACAATATGTAAGATAACACTGTTTTCTAATTCTTAAATTCTCAGAAACATTGTTAGAGGCTGTCACTAGGTGAAAGTCTTGTTTTATCTAAAGGGCAAATTTAAATTACCATAAATCTTACAACTATATATTTCTATAAACAAAAACATACCAGAAGATACAACCAAAATATGAGAGAAATATTTCCTTCTAAATCAGTCATAAGTTTCTAAAAACACAACCAGTATTTGTAAAATATATTGTTAAAAGTAATTTTAAATTTTATATCATAATTGGATATGTAAAATGGAAAATGATAAGCCATATGTTACTTGAAACAACTGAATATTGGTATTTTTTTCTTTTTGACTAAATGTAGTGCCACTCAATTCCCTATTATACTCTTCCTGCATGGACACAAACAATGACTTTTCTCCATTAATCTATGAAGCAACTTTTTATTTTCACTCTTTGCAGTACAGTTGTTAACAGTTCCCATAGAAATACTCATGGCTAACACTGAAAGAATAGTACTTGTATAGTTGCTTAGGACAATTATTCACCTATGTATGATATTTAAAAACCAAGAAGCTAAGTCTGCTTAACTCACTGACTTTCCAATTTTAATCCTTCCCCAGAGGAAATCTATGTGTGGGTAATTTTTTCCCTAGGGCACTTGCAGATTTATTCCTGATAATAAGAACTGAACAGCTAGGCTACAGCATGCAAATTCCTACTCCAGAACATGTTTTTTAATGGTGTGTTATTATTTCAAAAACAAATTAAACAAGGGAGTTCTGTAGAAAGCCAATTAACCAATTTAGGTAGCAACTTAATGCAAATCACTGCCCCTTACTTTCACCCAACATGATGTTTTGTGATTCTAAGTTGTCAGTCTCTAAGTGTACATCTATAGCAAGTGGCCGTTTAAATTGACTCAAAAGTTCCTGCACAAGCTCCACTAGGATGCATACGTTAAGTATGGGTTTTATTTTCATTTCCTACCTCTGCCACATGGTTTATTCCATCCGGTTTTATGCTTTCTATTAGAAAGAGAATTGGATAAATGCGTGGAAAGAGCTCAGGGCTAGGAATCATAAGAATGAGATTATAATCCCAGCTCTATAGCAAATAAATGATATTTGGCCTAAACTCCAGTCACAGGACAAAATGGTCACAAGGAAAACTATTTCATAAATTCAAGATTTTATGCACATTTCAAAACAAAGCTAATGTGTATAGATGACTTTTCTGGTTTTTTTTTTTTTTTTTTCCTCTTTTTTTTTGAGACGGAGTTTCGCACTTGTTATACAGGCTGGAGTGGGGGTGCGATCTCGGCTCACCGTAACCTCCACCTCCTGGGTTCAAGAGATTCTCCTGCCTCAGTCTCCCAAGTAGCTGGGATTACAGGCATGTGCCACCATGCCCAGGTAATTTTATATTTTCAGCAGAGATGGGGTTTCTCCATGTTGGTCAGGCTAATCTGGAACTCCTGACCTCAGGTGATCTGCCCTTCTGGGCCTCCCAAAGTGCTGGGATTATAGGCATGAGCCACTGCGCCTGGCTTTTCTTTAATTTTCATAGATTTTAATCCTGATTACAAGTCATCAGGGGCAAATTTCAACAGGAAACATTTAGAGACTTAGCTCAAAAAATGTCTGGTCCCTGAGTCTTTCATACTTCCCTTAGATAGTTAGAGTTTTCTCCATAAGTCCTCAGAAATTCTCATTTAAAATACTTTGATTTGTTGCACAAAAGTTCAATTGGGTATAGTGCATGAAATCACTTCAGCCAATGCATTACTATATATCCTCTGATGAGAAAGAAAAAATAAACATAATGTAATGGATAAACATCAACACTAAAGGGTAGGTAGGGACTTTATTAGAATTAATCAATTTCTGAGCATTTTTAACTATTATTTAAAAATTAACCTTAGCATTTCTATAACACGAAAGATGTATACTGTATTTCAAAGTGTATATAGCACACAAGTGTACAGTAAGAACTGTACCTATTTCTGAGTATTTATATATACTTAGGAAAAATTATTTTAAGTGCAAAAATGAATAAGCCATTTGAATAAGCATCGAAAAAATTAGGACACTATAAGGAAACATTAGAGGAGAGACCAGATTAACTAGAAAACTAAAGAAAAGTGAGGAAGGCTGAAAATGAGAAGAGTAAACCACCACAAGACAAATAAATAACAGTGTCAAACAAAAATAAGAGCACAACACAGGAGCATATCATAACTGATCTATAAAGTTCTTTGATATTTTATTCCTCTCCCCTGCACACACTTTATTCTATCAGTAACAATTCTGTCCTTTACGTCAAAACCAAAAAAAAAAAAGACAATTGCTCTGTGTTTAGCCTTTAAATAACCATTAACAAATTACAAGGACAGATATTTAGCAGAATCTGATTACACCTTAATAAATTTTCATGGGGTCTTTGACAAGTTATGATGTTGTTCTCACAAATATTTGATTCTCTGATTATTTCATTCATTAGATATTACATTTGGAAACAACAATAACATTTTAAATTGTGTTTAGAACATAAAGTTTGAATAAAATGCATTAATATTTTAGTGTTAGTTTTTGAGATATAATTCAGTGTATGTCTTCCCCTGATAAATCTAGAGATATCTATTATCTGAATGGCATTTATCCCTTGTATCTCTTAACTGCAGTTTCCTCTGTTCATCTCCTTGACTGAATTCCTCAATGACAGTATTTCACTTTTTTTCTTAATATCCCATAACTACCACAAGGCCCAATACATTCTAGGAACTCATTAAATGTGTTTTGGATGGACAGACAGGTAGATATGTTGGTGGATAGACTCACCAAAGGAAGAGAAGAGGATAGAGGAAGAAGTCAAGTTCGTGAATCCCTTGAGAAAAAGCTCGCTTATCATTCACAGTCATTATATGAGCAGCTACTACTGTGCCTGATATATATTAAATCTTCAAATAATATCTGCAGAATGAGCGTTTGATGAATGGTGGAATTTCAAAGTATGTGATTCTTACAAGTGTTACAGTTTCCAAGATTAATTAGAAAAGTAGTCTTTTCATAAACTATTCTAACTTTAGTTCCTATATATTTCTATGAAACTAAAAAAATTAATTCCACAATTATATAAAATTAGACAATATTTTTATGGTCATCCCTTATACATCTTAATCATTGAGTAATCTAATATTTTCTCTACATTGTATTCTATGTATGCTGCAACATCAGTATTGTCCATTTTGTTTTCTACAAATAGTTCTTTCACTTTTAAATATTATATGTAAAGAATTATTTTTATTTAATCAAGGCAGTCCATCTTTTCCTTAATGACTGGTTCCCTTTCTTTTACACTTTGAAATTCCTTGTCTTTCCAGATATTTGGTAATACCAATTTATTTTTTTTCTAATTTACCAGTGGCTTGATTTTTTATTTTACTATTTCCAGTTGGGACTTATTATTCTCTAACTTTTAGGTGAGAATCTAAATGATTTCCTTCTCCTTAAGAAAAATTCTAAACATCATTTATCAAAGATTATCTCCCTCCTCACAAATCTGAGTTGTCTCCTTGAAAATATCTTTATATTATTATACATAATCAAGTCTTATGTATCCTAAGGGCAATGTCTATATCAGATTAAGAATGACTAATAAAGAATTTGCCTGTTAACACTCCGTGTTGCACCAATATGATGGAATAAACTGCTAGGCACTTAATAATTTCTTTCTAATAACAAAATTCTCAACTGCTTTACCTGCTCTAAGATTTAAATATAACATTGAAAATGCATATCCCACATGGTTAGTACAGTGTCTAACACAGAGCTCAAAAAGCATTCACTAAAATGAACTGAATTGTGGCAAGGCTGACAGAAAGCCCCATGAGAAGAAAGATGTTTCAAACACAAAAAAGTGTAAGGTTCTTCCGAGTAATGAGAAAAGTTAAGTGGTAACAGGAGAATTTTACAAGAAACACAGAACTAAAAAGTACAGATTTCATAAACTCTCTTCATACCAATTACTATGAAAATATTACTGATTTTCAAGTAACTCCCCTTATAGTTTAAGTTAGGTTAGTTTACATTTTCAATAATGACAAAAATCACAGACAAAATATACATTAATTATCATTCTTCATTAACTAACACTTAGTTCTTCAGTGAAAAACTCTCATCTCTAATATGACATGAGAATGTTTCACTCATAAATGAAAACTTGTGATCCTAAATTTCAAATTCTGAAACATTATGACTACATTCAGTGTTTTCAAAGGAATCTTAATTTCAACTTTGTTCATTAAAATTTGTGAATCAATGGCCTGAGGAAACTTTCACCAGAAATATGTTAAATTCAGTAAGGCATTATTTAGAGAACATGTGTAATTTTCATTAAGCTGAATTGTGAAAAGATGAGATACTATTTTATATTGGCCTCAGATATGGTTTGGCTTTGTGAACCCACCCAAATCTTACCTCGAATTGTAATACCATAATCCCCACATGTCATAGGAGGGACCCAGTAAGAGGTAACTGAATCAGAGTGAGCTCTCACAAGATCTGATGGTTTTATAAGTATCTGGCATTTCCCCTGCTGGCACTCATTCTCTCTCCTGCCGCCCTGTGAAGAGGTGCCTTCTGACACGATTGCAAGTTTCCTGAGGCCTCCCCAGCCACACAGAACTATGAATCAGTTAAACCTCTTTTCTTTATAAATTAAATTAGTCCCAGGTATTTCTTCATAGCAGTGCGAGAATGGACTAACACAGCCTCAAAACACGAATTTATCAGGAAAACATTCTTCATTTCAAATAACATCTAATCAAATAGTGAAATCCATAACAAATGAATATAAATTATATTTTTTAGTCCAAAGTCAATATTGTTACCATCTCTCTCTTCTTCCTCTCCTTATGAAAAAAAGGCCTTCCAACTTTCATATTCTCAATAGGTAAAGCAATCCCTTGATTATGAATTTAATATATAAGACTCTTAAATATGTTTAGGCATATTATATATCTTTTAAATAAGAACAACTGCTTGACAAGTAAACAATAAACATGAAAGACAAAGGCAAGTCTTTCAAGTTGGATATCAAACTCCATTAACATAGCAAAATAAGGAGCGTTCATGGGAAGGAAGTTTTTAAGGTCAGGTGATTCCTACTATTAGCCAGAGGAGGATGAAAATATGATGGTGGCTCTTGACACTGAAAATTGAGTATGGAGATAAATGATCCTTTGTAGGGTTGATGTAGTTAAGCAAAAAGTGATATTTTCTTGGAGCAGATAATCTATGATCGTCACAGAGGTTTTCAAAACTTAATAATCCTCAACCAGTAACCACATCTATTGATCAAGGTTGGCAGGGAGAGCAGGGAGGAGTTTGGGATAAACAAGAGATAACTAGCATTCATTGAGACAAGTATTATTAACCCATCTTATAAATACGAAAACTTTGGTTTGAAGTTTTCAAGGAACAGGAAAAATTACACTGCTAACTGGAAGACATATCAGGATTTAAACACAAATTTATCTTTTTCCAAACATTATTCCCTCTCTACTATATCACATCCACAAATGCTTCTTTCAGAAGAAATCTATAAAGTCATATATAGAAAATTATAGGATAATATAACCTAGGTGATATTTTCATATCTCGTACTCATTGAATGTAATGATACCGCACAATAAATACAAATATGGCAAAGAAAAAACTGGTTGTGACATGTCTCTACAAAGTACAACATGTGGCTCTGAACAACACTTGGGATTCAGTCCACAGTGAGAGGCAACTTAGGCCTAGTGGTGTAGACTGAGGATATTATAGCCGGCAAGATACTAGTAAAGTAATTTAATAATAGAATTTGAGTGTAAAATTAAAATTCCAGATGATGAAAAAATATGTATAACAATGACAACAAAAAACAAAATTACAGTAATAGTAATTACGAGGAAACAAATTTGAGAGCAATAATTTTGTCCTCACACTTGATGAAATAACACGGTAAAGCTAAGACACAAAGTGATCTTGATATTTTAAAACAAAGGGAAATGTTGTAAATGGAATTTTGTGATCCCTCCCTCTTTTGTTGACACTCACCAACTCCCCCTACACACTCTCACCAACACACATACACTCACACTCATACTGGTACTCTCTGAAGACAACTACTGTTGCCAGGGCCATCTTTCTTCAAGCACTCAGGGCAGTGCCATAAACTTAGCTGTTCAATAAATGTTTGCTGAAGGAACAGAAACAAATGACAGAGAAAGTGGAACTATTCAATTCCTATTTAGTTCTATCAAGGAGAATGATCATCAAACTGGAAAAGGTATAGTAAACATAGTTAAGAGCCAACTGAAGCCTAAGATAGATGGAAAGAAAGTGTGCATGTCTTTCTTACATGAATAGTTACAACTCCTCAGTCCCAGACAAATTAAAATCCAGAATTTTCTGATGAAGTACAGATATGATCACTGACTATGACAGAAGGATGACATGGAAAAATAAATCCTGCTTCTCAAGGAGCATAGGATAAAAACTAGAGAACGGAGACAGTCATGTAATTCCTTAAATAATCTTTATAACAAATTCTTTTAAAAATTATTATTTAGATGATTTATGAGACTATATAAAAGGAAGCACTGATAGAGCTATAATCAGTTCATTAAAAGATGGCTTAATTTTAATTTTTCAATTTAATTTTTTATTAAAATTTAATTTATTAAATTTTTAAATTTAATTTAATTTTGTATTAAAATTACTAACCTGTAACATTTGGGACACCCAAAGTTACTGACAGGAATAGTCAACACTCATTGAACACAACTTTATGCCAAGAATTAAATATTTTTTATTTAATCCTCATAATGTTATAAGAAAAAATATTATTGGAATTTTAAAGATGAGGATACTGGGGCATACAAACTTAAAGCAACCTGCCCAAGTTCATAGAGTTAGTCAATTATAGGGCTAGGATTCAAACCCAGTACTCTCTACCTGCAGAGGCCTTATTTTTATAACCACTATGCATACCAATTAATATAAAATCTCTAAAAAAAATTGATAGTCTCATGGAATTTTTGTAGAAAAAAATAGAAAACAATAGGCTGGATGACCTCTCAATCAGGTAGTTTCAAAACAGACTGAACATTTGTCCAAAACTCTAATTGATTAGAAGATCTTTATCAATGTGGAGTAACCGTTTCTAGTACCATGTGTCAGGATTCTATATTTGGACTCAAGCTGCTTACAACATTGTTATCAATGAACTGGATGAAGATATAGTAGGCTTATAACTACATAGGCGAACAAACTGCTTTACATCTTGGAATTATAGTGTTTCTTTTAGAAGACAGAGTAATTTTAAAGTACCCAAAAGGATTTACAGCAAAGCTTATATTTATAGGTTGAAATATAAAAGAAATAAATGTAAGATTTTAACCTTAAGTTACAATTATAAAAGTCAATTTTGAAAACAGAAATGAAAAATAAATAACCTACCATGTTTTAACCATCAAATTAATAGACACTGCAGATAGGAGCACTGCTGGAGGACACTTGGGAAGTTTTTCTGAAAAGATTTTAAAATATACCTGCCCTTTGATCTACCAATCCTACTTCTAGGAATTCTTCATAAGAAAAAAAACTAAAAATAACTAAGGATGTGTGAAAGCATTCCTCTGACTTATTTATAATAGCCCAAATTGAAAACAACCAAAATGTTCAACAGAAAGGAAGCATTAAAACAGATTACAGAATCAATAAATGATGGGGTATCTATACAGTAGAATATTTTTCATTTAAAATGCAGAGACCCCTGAAATAAATTCAGAGATCCCTGAAATAAAGCTGCACACCTACAACCAACTGGTCTTCAATTAAGTTGACAAAAATAAACAATAGGGAAAGGATACCCTATTCAATAAACGGTGATGGGAAAATTGGCTGCAGAAGAATGAAACTGGACTCCTACCAGTTAAGATATACAAAAATTAACTGAAGAAGGATTAGAGACTTAAATATAAGATCTCAAACTATAAAAATCCCAGAAGGAGACCTAGGAAATACCATTCTAGACATTGACCTAGTCAAAGAATTTATGACTAAGACTTCAAAAGCAAATGCAACTAAAACAAAAATTGACAGTTTGGACCTAATTAAATGAAAGAGCTTCTGCACAATAAAAGAAACTACCAATGGAGTAAACAGACAACCTACAGAATGGGAGAAAATATTTTCAATCGATGCATGAGACAAAGGACGATTATCTAGAATCTCTAAGGAACAAAAACAAATCAACAAGCAAAAAACAAATAACCACATTAAAAAAGTAGGCAAAGAACATGAGCAGAAACTTCTCCAAAGATATACAAGTAGCCAACACAAATATGAAAAAATGCTCCATATCACCAGTCATCAAAGGGATGCAAATCAAACTCCCAATGAGATACCATCTCACACCAGTCAGAATGGCTATTCTTAAAAAATGAGAAAATAACAGGTACTGGCAAGGTTGTGGAGAAAAGGGAATTATACACTGTTGGTGGAAATTCCTGTATGGATATATAATAAAGTGTTAAGAAAACTGTAACTGAGTACAATTTAGAATTTTCTTTTTGCTTTTAAAAAATTTAGTTTTTCTGTGATGAGTAAATGAGAAACACAAGAATAAGTAAAAACTTTCAAAGTACTATAAAGATGGTAATTGTAGAGAAAATATAATAATAGCAGTTTGTGTAAAAAAAAGGGGTTCATGTAAAAAATATCTACATACTCTGATGAACCTCAAATTCAAAATGAGACAACAATGTGTCTTAGATACCAACGGAATCGATATGTCTTAGAATTAAAACACACATACACAAACCCCCATTTAACACAAACCAGGTGAGAGCTTCACTGTCCTTAAAATATTCAGGGCCAGGCACGGTGGCTCATGCCTGTAATCCCAGCACTTTGTGGGGCCAAGGCAGGTGGATCACAATGTCAGGAGATACAGACCATCTTGGCTAACACAGTGAACCCTGTCTCTACTAAAAAAATTCCAAAAATTTGCCGGCCGTGGTGGCACATGCCTGTAGTCCCAGCTACTCCAGAGGCTGAGGCAGGAGAATCGCTTGAACTCAGGGGGCTGAGGTTGCAGTGAGTCAAGATCACACCACTGTACTCCAGCCTGGGCGACAAAGCGAGACTGTCTCCAAAAACAAAAAAAAAAAAAAAAAAAAAGACCCTGTCTGGAGACTGGTGTTTGCTTCTACATATCACATTTCTAATAAATGATGTCCAGAGGAGAAGCAGTATGATCAAGCAATATTATAAAGGAAATTATATCCTATGAAGGTTAGCCAAAAGAACAAAGAACCTTTATCCTAATGTCTCTTTCTCAAGTAACTTAAAGGCTTTTATTTAAATAATGGTCACAGAATATAGTTAGGCTGGGAATGGTGGCTCACACCTGTAATCGCAGCATTTAGGGAGGCCAAGGCGGGCAGATCACCTGAGATCAGGACTTTGAGACCAGACTTCCAGACCAGCCTGGCCAACGTAGCGAAACCCTGTCACTACACTGAATTTTGTACTACAAGCATGGTGGTGGGTGCCTGTAATCCCAGCTACTCGGGAGGCTGAGGCAGGAGAATAGCTTGAACCTGAGAGGCAGAGACTGCAGTGAGCCTAGATCGCGCCACTGCACTCCAGCCTGGGTGACAAGAGTTGAGACTCCATCTCAAAAAAAAAAAAAAAAAAAAAAAAAAAAAAAAGCCAGACATGCTGGCAGGTACCTGTAGTCCCAGCTACTTGGGAGGCTGGGACACAAGAATTGCCTGAAACCAGGAGGCAGAGGTTCCAGTGAGCCTAGATGGTGCCACTGCACTCCAGCCTGGGCAAGAGAGAGACTCAGTTTCAAAAAAAAAAAAAAAAAAGAAAATGAATTCTAACAGTACTTAGCAATGGAATACACTGGCTCAAGTAGGAACAGCAAACTCTCTTCACACTCACATTCCTCATAACAATCTGACCCCTTATTTCAAGGAAGCAATTTGAATTTTAAGTACCTCTAGGCTAGTATTATCCAG
Source organism: Colobus angolensis palliatus (assembly GCF_000951035.1). Lineage (NCBI taxonomy): Eukaryota > Metazoa > Chordata > Mammalia > Primates > Cercopithecidae > Colobus > Colobus angolensis. Next base: position 3,800,683 of record NW_012115466.1, read on the forward strand.
TTGCCAGATTATGTCCTATCCTAGATAGATTTTCTTTGGGCTTTCTTTTTGGAACTAAATGAACAAAACTGCCTACTTGATAAGTTAATCAAGTCCCTATCAATAGCAGTGTTCAGACATGACAAATATCCAGTTTGTGGGGATACTGTAGAGGAGAGCTTTTGCATTAAAAGAGACTTGGACGAACCAAGCAATAATGTATTTTTCTAAAATAAATATCCCATAATATTTGTCTTAACCTTTACCATATCAAAACATACATAACGTTAATAAGAGCAACATTAAAATTCCTAACAGGGAGTTTAAAGCATTATTCCTGAAAAATTTTTTATTCAACCATATTTATTAATAATTCTGTTAGAGACATTTTATATGATATAAAAATGAATATATTTTATTCCCTTTTTTTTATACACAGGGCATCCTATACATGTTGTTTTGCAGGCCTCCTGCGAAGGAGCGCAGCTCATCGCCAGCAACGGATCAAAGCTGGTCAGAGAATGACTTTGACGAGATGAGAGAAGAAGGCTTCAGTCCAT
>NW_012115466.1:3805575-3856547 GCF_000951035.1 Colobus angolensis palliatus
TGTGGCACATATACACCATGGAATACTATGCAGCCATAAAAAAGGATGAGTTTGCATCCTTTGTAGGGACATGGATGCAGCTGGAAACCATTATTCTTAGCAAACTATCACAAGAACAGAAAACCAAACCCCGCATGTTCTCACTCATAGGTGGGAACTGAACAATGACATCACTTAGACTCGGGAAGGGGAACATCACACACCGAGGTCTATCATGGGGAGGGGGGAGGGGGCAGGGATTGCATTGGGAGTTATACCTGATATAAATGACGAATTGATGGGTGCTGACGAGTTGATAGGTGCAGCACACCAACATGGCACAAGTACACATATGTAACAAACCTGCATGTTATGCACATGTACCCTAGAACTTAAAGTATAATAAAAAAAAAGTAATACTATAAATCCTTGATATAAAATATATCCTTCACATATAAAAATATCTGCTGAAATGAAAATGTTATATTAAATAGTGTATATACATATGAGTAATTTTCATGACTATGAATAAATTGCTTTCCAAAGAACTGATACTTTTTACTCCCATTAGCAATATATGAGTATTTGAAGTCTCTCCGTTTTTGAAAATACAGAGTTCCAGTGTTCAATCTGAAGATACTCTCATTTCAAGATAGACTATATAGACCATAAAAAAAAAATCTTCTAAAGGTCCTGCATTAATTAATCTAAGAGAGTGCGGACAGTGGACAATATTCTAAAAGCATCATCATGACTTCACCAAAAGGAATTATAACTTCACCAATGTGCTGTTAAAAGGAAAAATGAAGCAAGCTATAACAGTAACATTTATATAAAGAACTATGTGTTTAAATACGGGTTAACAAATGTCTCATGTATAAAATCCAATCTCTCTTTAATAAACCCCTCCAACCCAAAGTTTGTTAAGGTTGATAATGAAGAGAAAGTCCTCATATGGGGCAGAGGTCACCTGGGCCTTGAGTACAACCATCATTTCCTAAGATTCAACGTTCTCATTGGGGGTCCTAATTAGGGTTGTCACAGCAAGTGCATTCCAGGAAAATAGGAATACATCTTTCCCTTGATCCTTTAATTTTCTCCTAGTACAAATTAGACAGGACTATCAAACAACATGACATAATTTAAATGTGTCATAGCAACTGCTAGTGGTCACCTGAAATCCATTTTCCCCTGCTTCACAGTAACAGAGTTTTAGCTGAATGAGTGGCCACTCTTAAAGAGACTGCAAATGTGGCTTCCCTGGCAGCCATATGTAGCCATGGGACAAAGTTCTAACCCAGGGGAGTGCAATCTTTTGGCTTCCCTGGGACGCAATGGAAGAAATGTCTTGAGCCACACATAAAATAGACTAGCACCAAGGATAGCTGATGAGAAAAAAAAAAAAAAATCTCATAATATTTTAAGAAACTTTATGAATTCGTTTTGGGCCACATTCAAAGCTGTCCTGGGCTGCATGTGGGCCACAGGTTGGACAAGCTTGTTCTAACAAATGAAATGTGAAAATGTGTAACTACTGACTACATGCTGAAAAGGAAATTACTTTTGTTCTTTCCTCCCTTTCTTAAATCAGGATCATGGGAGAATGCAGAGCAGAAACAACTTGAGACCTGGTAACCACTTTGACTGTTTGGACTAACTCTACCAACATTATGTGAAGGAGAAATAAGCTTCTACCTCATTTAAGCCAATGTAACTGTTGTGTCTCTTTGGTATGGTAACTTTGGTTCTGCAAACAGGAACAGATACACACAAACACACATAAACACATTAAAGACTGGGTAATGGAGGTATTAAGAAAATGGAGGTATTAGAAACTTTTTTAGTAATACTAAAAAAAACTGTTAGTTATGAGGGTGTAAGACCACAAGTAAAAAATAAAGATGAGTACAAAGACATAAACAAAATATTTGAGACCTGACTAAAACAGAAGATTAATATAAATATATTTTCCATGCTCAGAAAATGGACATAACATTACAAAAGTATTAAAAGAAAAACTATGCTGTAGTTCAAACATCTTCTTTTTACGCTGTAGTTCAAACATCTTTTTTTGTTCAAATCGTTACTTATCACACCAGAAAATTAGAATAATTCAAACCTAACAACTATTTGGAAACATTTAAATTCATTTAAACTTTCAGTGATTTATATAACAAATTTGGTATCCTAGCTTGAACTAAATAGTAACAGATAAGAATGTACAAGAAAAGATGTTGAAATTCATTCAGTAAACATAAGTGAATGTGAACTCTGTATTAAACAGATACCGGGCTGGCCCTTGGGATACAAAGGTGAATAACAACAGTACCAGCTTGGGAGACAATCACTAGCAAATTTCATTAATTGTGCTGATATATACAGATAAAACTTTTCAGTTCAATTGTGTCAAAATTACTGTTTTTCAATATCAATTACTCAATTATTTTTAACACACACATGCAAATGCACACACACACAGAGAATCATACTTATATACTTAATGTCTTTAAGGATTCTTCAAAAAAGTTTTCATTGTGCATAAAAAGGAGTTTCAAAATTTAAAAAAAATTAATAAATATTCATATTTTAGTCATTAAAGCATTGTTCCTCAAGTAAGATATCAAAGTTCTTAGGCCTTTATGTATAAACCATCTGCTTGACAAACTTGGTAAAATGTTTAAAAATAACAGCATGGCCACTAACTGCTTCCTTTCTATTCTGAATGAATTTATTCTAATTATAGAAGGAAGGAAAATATGGTCTAACATTTGGACATTATATTTCAATGAACATTTTTACCTGAAGAATGAATCATAAAAGGTATCTTAGAGTACTGTTATCTACCTGAAAATGATAAAAATTTAATCCAATAAAATATAAACTATTATATGTACTGTATGTTAATCTAACATTCAATTAAAATATTGTCAAAAATCAAACATTTTATTAGCTTTAATTAACTTTAATGCATTCAAATCCTGGAGAAACTAGTTGTTATACTAGACAGCTAGTTTCTGCCAAATAAAAACATAATTATAACGACCTTATTCATTTTAATAACCTATTTAAAGCTTACAAACTACTCTACCATTGGACTATTTCACCACATGTGATGGAGAAATAAGTTTCTACTTTATTTAGGTCAATGTAAATGGTTTAATGATAAGACCACTTTCCCATCCACCCTACCCAGGAAGTTACTATGTGTCAAAAAGTGTAACAAATTAGGGTAAAATTGCACCAAAAAAAAAAAGAATCCAACAACTAACTTCTAAAAATGATCATTTCAGAGTTAAACTTATGGTAAAGTTTTTGTGCTATAAAAACTAGTACTGTTTTTGCTTATAAAATTACAGATATAGATTGGAATAAGGTTAGAATACTGCAGTATCATGTGTATTGTGTTCTTTAAACATAAAACACTTTTAAGAGGACTTAAACATTAGTTCGTGAAATCAGTTTCCAAACTAACGAAAATAAGGCCTATATTTAAAAATAATATTAATAAAGGTTGAAACCAAGAAATACTGTAGCTCAAAAATACGAGATGGTTTTCTGGAATTCCTTATTTTCCTGACCAATATGTTTATCAGCTTCCTAATTTACAAGTTTACCTCTAACTTCCAGCAATTCAGGATATTTCTTACTTTACTTCATGTTCTTCAATCACTTCTTTTTAAACAGGCACTTAAGAGAGAAAGCAAATTTAAAAATCTCAATACAAAAGAAAAATACAAAGAAGATAATCTTGGCCACACACAGTGGCTCACGCCTGTAATCCCAGCACTTTGGGAGGCCAAGGCGGGCAGACTACGAGGTCAGGAGATTGAGACCATCCTGGCTAACATGGTGAACCCTCGTCGCTACTAAAAATACAAAAAATTAGCCAGGCGTGGTGGTGGGTGCCTGTAGTCCCAGCTACTCTGGAGGCTGAGGCAGGAGAATGGCATGAATCCAGGAGGCAGAGCTTGCAGTGAGCTGAAATTGCAACACTGCACTCCAGCCTGGAAGACAGAATGAGACTCCGTCTCAAAAAAAAAAAAAAAAAAAAAGATAATCTTTAGAGTATAGCATTAAATGTAGTATTTAGGATTCTCACAAAAAGAACTTGAGATATGCCTATAAATCAGGTATTCTTCACTCAACCTAATGGTTTTCCTTCCTTGCAATTTGATAGCTATTTCTTAAAACAAAGAATTTAAGCAAAATCATATTCGTTTATCTAACAACCCTTCAACTTGATTCCCAGTCTTCTTGTCAAGCTTGACTATAAAAGTCCTTCTCATGTAGATGTTATTTTTCATGATTATTTTATCATTTTCTCTCACTGTTCCAACATTATTATTGTTTCCAATAAGTGGAAGGCTTTCTACATGGCAGGACAAAAGTATACTGAGCAGAGATAGTTGAAGACCATAAGAAGTTCTGCTGGTTCTTCCCCATAGGATATAACGTGCTATAATGTAGATTTTGCTTGATTCTCTGCAGGATCTCACAAAATCTGCAAATCTCCCCTGCAGATCCAGTAACAGAACTGTATTTTCTTAACTGTCTACTCTGTACAATGGTTTGTTTTACATAGCATTCTCCTAAAGAAGGTGATTCACTGCACAGTAGTTATCACAGCCTATGCAATTACTTTTACTTTTAAACTCTGCATGTTCCCATGGCCAATTAAAGCCCAGAGATATACAGGCTGTTCATAAATCTCTTTAAAATGATATGACAGAACTCTGACAATGAAGCAAAGAGTGATTATTTTTGATAATCACTGAATGATTATTTTTATAAAGTCTACTAGCACCTTTATTTTATAATCAGTCTATCAATTAAAACACAAACAATTAAAACTGTAATGTTGTAAGCCCCTTCCCTATCCTCTTATTAATATGAATTGGCTTACTTTAGCTAGTCACTGCATGCTAATACTTGTTTAAATGGTAGTTTCACATTTTCCTACTTTCACTTCAAGAGAGTGCCATGAGAGCTATTATCTCAAATTCAAAGATGCATATCTTGACACCTCTCTACCAACACTGACTTAATTTTCTAAATTAATTCTTGTAAATTTTGAATCCAGACCTATCTTTATTCTTCAGAGTATCAGCCATTTTATAGAGGGATAACTATGATACTGAAGATTTTTCCAATTCGTCTTATGTGTCTGAAAATTTCTTTATAAAAATATATAGGATTTGCAACAAATATGTTATATATTTTGAGAATTGCTCTATTATTAAATCAACTTTAAAATAATCATAGAGAGGAGAAACTCTAATTCTGATTTCAACAGATTTGTGAAAACTATGGTTATGTATTCTGATTTGATTTCCATTTGGAAAGAAGGTGGCTATGTCATTATACACAATGAAGCTGTTTTTGTGTTGAGTTCTGAAGGATTTTGCAACAACCAAGGACAAATGTTCCAATAACCATACCTTTGTGGAAATATGGGATAACATTTAAAAAGAAATATTTAAGAAAAAATATTTAAAAACAAAAATCAGAATTCTCATATAAGCAAACTACTAATCTTCTCATTCTTTCTGTATTAAAAATATATTAAACGAATAGAATATTAAAAATAAAAAATATTTTAAAAATAAAAACCTGAGGAAGAATAAATCATATCTTATAAGACAAATTCCTAAAATAGTCTCAGTAGAATACAACCATAAGAACAATATTATTTCCATTTCAAACTGTTGTTTTTAATGAGATGTGAAATTCCTAGTATATAGATGACAGATAAGTTACTTGTGTTTTAAAGTGATTTTCACATATAGATATTTGAAGAACAATAAACTCACACACATTCACATGCATACACACACACACAGGGTGGGAGGGAAGAAAGAGACACAGTACTGTTGTCTAAGAAGTTCTTTAACGTATATAAGGGCTCTATAGTATAGAAGTTCCAAAGCTATCAAAAGCATCATGTTAAGTGCAGACCTTGGTAATGATCATATTTTATGGCTATTTTCAGAAATAATTGCAACATTAAATTTTATTTCAGTTGTAATATAAATTACTACAAAGTTTGTAAAAACAAATGTTGAGAAAAGTTTTCAAAAGAAACACGTTATTTTGAATAGCAATCTTCTTCTGTCTAAAGTAGTAGTATTTTTCCAGTATGAGTAAAAAAAACAAGGAAAAATCCACAAAGCATTCAAGGGGGCTAAAGGTGCAAGCATTTTGTTCCGTAGTCTTACTCACAATACTACCCATCTTTTCCTACAAACTGATCAATTTTATTGAAAAGAATATGATTATTAAATCTAGATATGACCCATATAGCCAACAGAATGTTTATGAGAAACTGTTGTTGTACTCTCGAGATCAGTAAAACAAATAAATTATACATAAAATATCAATACTTAATTCCTGCAGTTATCAGTATTAACATTGGCATAAAACACTTCATTTTGCATACAACTCAGGTAAAATGCTTGATACTAGAAAAAAATTAAACTGTACACTGAATGAGTACTATTTCATTCCCTACATTCTATTTAGATCTTTGCGTATGTTATCTCAAAGCATACTTATGGCTCCCAAGCTTCATAAGGACCTCCTGTTGAAGTTCAGTGTAACTTGATGGAATAAGCCATATATACTTTGCACAACTTCAGAGCATCCACTACAAGTAAGCTGAAGCTGCCATACTAGTAGTGCCAAACAAGGGTTTTTCAGATTACAAAGAATAGGGAGGGAAAAATTCCAGGAATTAGCCAGCATCTAATTGGGGGGATGGAAGGAAAAAGGAAAAATCTGATCTTAAGTAAAGTCTTGTAAATAAGTTTACTCAATTGAAGAGGAAAGACTCAACAAAACAAACTCGCCACTAATTTAAAATTTTAATATTTTTACAAACAAATGTTCAACAACAGAGAAATGGGTAGGATTTTTATGGCCCAGCCAGATGATGTAATATAAAATCAATAAAAATTACATTTATAAAGTTTAAAATAATACTTAAGCTGTTCTCTATATGTTGAAAAAGCAGAATATTACAATTTCTGGTATTATTTCAAAACTGCAAGAAAAAAAAAGAAAAAAGACAGAAAGAAAAAAGTGCCAAGATTTAACATTGCTACTCTAAGTAGTAAATTATAGGTGTTCTGTTTTTCTATTGCTTTATATGCTTCTAAGCTTTCTGAATATTCTATAGTGACTATTATTTTTATTAGAAAACATGTTTATAAACATGTTTCTTTTTCAAAATAGAATATTTTTAAATAGTTGTACTTTTCTATTCAGAAAATGACAAAATAAACGTCTTAAATATGCAAGACCTGTATCACTTGGTTCTTTCTATCTAAACTCCTTCAAATAGGAATAAATGCTAAATGCTTCAATTTTTCCCATACTGTTTTAATACATAAACTGATAAGCTAACCAAATATAAAACTCACATTTGAATTATTTCCTTTTCTGATCCAAGAATAAAACGCAGTTAGGGTTTATATGATATGAAAAGGAAAAACAAAAAACAAAAACTACTACTACTACTTTCGTCAGAAGTAGATTAATATAAAAATCTTAGTATGCTTTAGTCTACATGTTTGATTCCAGATGCCAAGACTCTTAATGTACCCTATCATAATCCTCTTGCTGAAAATTATTTATTGGATTTATTGAGGAAGAGAAGACTGTTTTGGGTTTGGTTTGCTTTTCCATTTTGAATTAGCAGCATGTATTTAGGTTCTCATAAAGTCAAATAATCTATAAAGTAGGTTTCTTTTTAATCTCAGCAATGTTTCCAGCATCCTATTAACATGTTAAGACAACTTTCCAAAAGCTTAAACAACTTTTTCACATCACTTCATAATTACAGAGCATGTACAATATAACATCCAGGTAGTTTTAAAAACATGAACAAAAGACTGGTGATTGTCATTGGGAATTCTAATACTACTTTGTAAAGCTTCAGTTGAATCCCATTTCAAAGACTGCAACCAAGTGAAGAAACTATCTCTGAAGCTTTTAGTGGTATACTACATTTAAGGATCCTAAAGTGCTTTAAAAATCAGCCTTTGTAATTTCCACTTTGAGGGTGAAGCACTCAGCAATTCTACAGTCGAGCTAAGATTACTGAATAAATCCAGTGCAGACTCCCAGGATTCTAAATAAGCATTCCTGCAAATCAGGTCCAGTGCATGCTCACATGCAAACCCCCTGCACTGAGAAAGCCAACTAAATAAACAGCCTTCATTTCATTTCCCTACTTTCCCACTATCCTCAAACTGGACATCTCCTCCATTGTAAGACATACTAGTCTCTTGGCTTCTCTCTCATCCCAGGCAGCTAGTCCCTCATATAACTCAGTCTTCTAGTAACAGGCTTCACCTGGGTCTTTTCTCTGTAAACAGCACTGCAGATATTGGATGAGCATTTCCTATACCATCAGATTTCATACACCTGTAAAGTTCTAAACAAACAACAAAAAAGAAAAGATATAAAAGGACTACCAACTTTTTATTCTGCCAATAATGTTCTTAATATATAAGAGTAGAACAGATATAATCACAATAAAAGAGAATGAAAAAGCTCACTGCATAATTTTTACTTTCCCATTTTGACAAAGACCAGTGAAAATGTCCTAAAGAACTTGGGAACCAGACTTCAGGATCATCCCTTTTCTCCAACCCACCTCCCCCTACTCTCTTGCTCAACCTCTGCCCTAGAAGAATGCTAGCTTGCTACTTTGATCATGTTAGTAACCCCAGGAAACATAATAAAGGCTTGAAGAAAAAAAACATTAACTAAATTAGGAAGCAATCCAGAGGGACAGGAGATGAGGCTATAGTCTAATAAAAGGCCAGTTGCAATCAGCCTTATTCTTTGGGCTATTAGTGAAGCAGCCACTACAGATTATATTAAACAAAAGTGTAACAGTATTAGATGAGCAGATATCAGAAAACTGTTGATAGATGTTAACTTGAAAATCTCCCAAGTCTTTCACTCACAAGAAAATTCTGTGAGTAATCTGGACAAAGACTTCACAATCCTACCTTATTGATTCCCTTGACCTTCCTTGGAGCTTGGCAAAGAACAGAGAATTAAAATGGTTTCATCATAGCCCATAACTGATCTTACAAGGTTCCCTTTCAGAAAACTGTGGAGAATGAGAAAATGTTGAAAACAGAGAGGGAAAGAAAATAAAAATAACATTTATTAAGTATTGGATACCAAGCCATGTAACAGGTGCTTTACATACACAACTTAACTTCAAAATAAGTTTGTGAAATAGGAAAAACCATTCCCATTTCAGAGAGAGGAAAATACAGGTGAACCAAGTTGTCAGGAATCACAGAGAAATAGAACACTGAGGTAGAAAACTGCCATTTAAACACAGACTTGACTAACCCCTGAGACACTCATGTAATGTAGGATAATGCAGTTTCCCATATGCTACCTTTTTCTTACAATAACCCTTATACAGTGAACTATTATTAATAATAATTTATAGATAAAATTTTTTTCTTTTTTAAAGTTCAAGGGTACATGTGCAGGTTTGTTATGTAGGTAAACTTCTATCAAGGGGATTTGTTGTACAGATTATTTCTCCACCCAGGTATTAAGCTTAGTACCCATTAGTTATTTTTTCTGATCCTCTCCCTCTTCCCACCCTCTACCCCCCATAGGCCCACGTCTCTGTCATTCACCTCTATGTGTCCATGTATTCTCATTATTTAGCTCCCACTTATAAGTGAGAATGTGTTGTACTTGGTTTTCTGTTCCTCTGTTAGTTTGCTAAAGATAAAGGCCTCTACGTTCCTGCAAAAGACACGATTTCTTCTTTTTTTTTTTTTTCTGGATGGAGTTTCACGCTGTCACCCAGGCTGGAGTACAATGATGTGATCTCAGCTTACTGCAACCTCCACCTCCCGGATTCAAGAAAGTCTTCTGCCTCCATCTCCTGAGTAGCTGAGATTACAGGTGCACGCCACCACGCCCAGTTAACTTTTTGTATCTTTAGCAGAGACGGGGTTTTGCCACATTAGCCAGGCTGGTCTCAAACTCCTGACCTCATGATCTGCCCACCTCGGCCTCCCAAAGTGCTGGGATTATAGGCATGAGCCACCGCACCCAGACGATTTCATTCTTTTTATGGCTGTATGCCTGCATTGTATTCCATGGTGAGTATGTACCACATTTTCTTTATCCAGTCCACCAGTAATGGGCATTTAGGTTAATTCCATGTCTTTACTACTGTAAATAGTGCTGCAATGGATACATGCATGTGTCTTTATTATAGAATGATGTCTATTACTTTGGGTACATAAACAGTAATCGGATTGCTGGATTGAATGGTACTTCTGTTTTTAAGTCTTCGAGGAATCACCACACTGTTTTCTACAATGGTTAAACTAATTTACACTCCAACCAACAGTTTCTAAGTGTTCCTTTGCCTCCACAACTTCACCAGCACCTGTTATTTTCTGACTTTTTAGTAATAGCCATTTTGACTGGTATGAGATAGTATCTCATTGTGGTTTTGATTTGCATTTCTCTAATGACCAGAGATACTGAGCTTTTTTTCATACTCTTATTGACCATATGTATGTTATCTTTTGAAAAGCGTTTATGTCCTCTGCCCACATTTTAATAGGATTATTTTTTCTTGTAAACTTAAGTTCCCTGTAGACGCTGGATATTAGTCCTGTGTCTGATGCACAGTTTGCAAACATTTTCTCCCATTTTATAGGTTGTCTGTTTACTCTGTTGATAGTTTCTTTTGCTGTATAGAAGCTCTTTAATTAGCTCCCTTTTGTCACTTTTTGCTTTTGCTACAATTGATTTTGTTGTCTTCATCTTGAAATCTTCGCCCATTCCTGTGTCCAGAATGGTATTGCCTAGGTTGTCTTCCAGCGTTTTTATAGTTTTGAGTTTTACATTTAAGTATTTGATCTATCTTGAGTTGATTATTTTTTTATATATGGTATAAGGGAGGCATACAGTTTCAATCTTATGTATATGGCTAGTCAGTTAACCCAGCACCTTTCCCAAATGAATAGGGAGTCCTTTCCCCATTGCTTGTGTTTGTCAGGTTTGCTGAAGATCAGGTGATTGTAGGTATGTGGCCTTATTTCTGGGCTATTTTGTTCCATCAGTCTATGTGTCTGGGTTGGTACCAGTATCATGCTGTTTTGGTTACTGCTATCCTGTGGTATAGTTTGAAGTCAGGTAGAGTGATATGCTTCCTGACTTTTATTTTTTTTTATTTTGTATTTTTTGGCTTAGGATTGCCTTGGCTATTGAGTCTCTTTTTTGGATCCATAGGAATTTTAAAATAGTTTTCTAGTTGTGTGAAGAATGTCATTGGTAGTTTGATAGAAATAGCATTGAATCTATAAATTGCTTTGGGCAGTATGATCATTTTTAACAATATTGATTCTTCCTATCCATAAGCATGGAATGTTCTTCTATTGTTTGTGTCATCTCTGATTTCTCTGAGCCGTGTTTTGTAGTTCTCATGACAGAGATCTTTCACCTTCTTGGTTAGCTGTATTCCTAAGTATTTTATCCTTTTTGTGGCAATTGTGAATGGAATTGTGTTCCTGATTTGCCTCTTGGCTTGACAGTTGTTGGTGTACAGGAATGCTAGTAGTTTTTGTACACTGACTTTGTGTTCTGAGACTTCACTGAAGTTGTTTCACAGCTTAAGGAGCTTTTGGGCTGGGACTATGGGGTTTTCTACATATTGAATAATGTTGTCTGCACACAGGAATAGTTTGATCCCTATTTGGATGCCCTTTCTTTCTTTCTCTCTCTTGCCTGAGTGCTCTTAGCCAGGACTTCCAATACTATGTTGAATAGGAGTAGTGAGAGAGAACATCCTTGCCTTGTCTTGGTTTTCAAGGGGAATGCTTCCTGCTTTTGTTCATTCAGTATGATGTTGACCGCGGGTTTCTCATAGATGGCTCTTATTTTGATGTATGTTCCTTCAATACCTAGTTTATAGAAAATTTTTAACATGAAGGGGTGTTGAATTTTATCAAAAGCCTTTTCTGTATCTATTGAGATGATCATACGGTTTTGACTTTAGTTCTGTTTATGTGATGAATCACACTGATTTCTGTATGTTGAACCAACTTTGCACCCCAGAGATAATGCCTACTTGATCATGCTGGATATGTTTTTGATGTATTGCTATATTCAGTTTGTCAGTATTTTGCTGAGGATTTTTGCATTGATATGCATCAAGGATGCTGGCCTAAAGGCTTCTTTTGTGTGTGTGTCTCTGCCAAGTTTTGGTATCAGGATGATGCTGGTCTCATGGAATGAGTTAGGGAGGAGTGCCTCCTTTTCAATTTTTTGGAAGAGTCTCAGTAGGAATGCTACCAGCTCTTCTTTGTACATCTGGTAAAATTCAGCTGTGAATCTGTCTGTTCTGGGATTTTTGTTTGTTTGGTAGGCTACTTATCACTGATTCAATTTCAGAGTTTGTTATTGTTCTGTTCAGGGATTCAATTTCTTTCTGGTAGTCTTGGGAGGGTGTATGTATCCAGGAATTTATCCATTTCTTCCAGATATTTTAGTTTGTATGCACAGAGGTGTTCAAAATATTCTCTGGTCGTTATTTGTATTTCTGTGGGGTCAGTGGTAATATCCCCTCTGTCATTTCTGAATAGTCTTCATTTGTATCTTCTCTCTCATTAGTACAGTTAGGGGCCTATTTTCGTATTTTTTTTTTCCAAAAAAAAAAAAAAAAGAAACTCCTGGATTCATTGATCTTTTGAGTGCTTTTCTATGTCACAATCTCCTTCAGTTCAGCTCTGATTTTGGTTATTTCTTGTCTTTTGCTAGCATTGGGGATGGTTTGCTCTTGGTTCTCCAGTTCTGTTAGTTGTGTGATGTTAGGTTGCTAAATTGAGATCTTTCCAACTTTTTAATGTGAGTGTTTAATACTATACATTTCCCTCTTAACATTGCTTTAACTGTGTCCCAGAGATTTTGGTATGTATCTTTGTTCTCATTAGTTTCGAAGAATCTGATTTCTGCCTTAATTTCATTATTGACACAAAAGTCATTCAGGTGCAGGTTATTCAATTTCCATGAAAGAGTATGGTTTTGAGCAAATTTCTTAATGATTTCTAATTTTCTGCAGCTGTGGTCTGAGAGAGTGGTTGTTATGATTTCACTGATTTTGCATTTGCTGAGTAGTGTTTTGGGGCTGATTATGTGGTCGACTTTAGAGTATGTGCCATGTGGTGATAAGAAGAATGTATATTCTGTTGTTCTAGCATGGAGAGTTCTATAGATGTCTACCAGGTCCATTTGATCCAGTGCTGAGTTTAGGTCCTGAATATCATTAATTTCCACCCTCGATGATCCGTATAATACTGTGAGTGAGATGTTGATGTCTTCTCTTATTATTGTGTGGGAGTCTAAGTCTCTGAAGGTCTCTAAGAATTTCCTTTATGAATCTGGGTACTCTTGTGTTGAGTGCATACATCTTTAGAAAAGTTAGATCTTCTTGTTGAATTGAACCCTTTATCATTATGTAATGCCCTTCTTTGTCTTTTTTTATCTTTGTTGGCTTACAGTCTTTTGTCTAATATTAGTATGACAACCCCTGCTTTCTGGTTTTCATTTGCTTGAAGATTTCCCTCCATCCCTTTATTTTAAGCCCGTGGGTGTCACTGCATTTGAGATGGGTCTTCTAAAGACAGCATATAATTGGGTCTTTATCCATCTTGCAACTCTGTGCCTTTTAATTGAGGCATTCAGTTCACTTACATTCAAGGTTAGTATTGATATGAATGAATGTGATCCTGTCATCATGGTGTTAGCTGGTTATCATGTAGACTTGTTTGTGTGGTTGTTTTATAGTGTCATTGGTTTGTGTCCTTAAGTGTGTTTTTGTAGTGGCTGATAATGGTCTTTCCATTCCACATGTAGTGCTTCCTTTAAGAGTTCTTGTAAGGCAGGTCTGACAATAATGAATGCCCTCAGCATTTGCTTCTATGAAAAGGATCTTATTTCTCCTTTGCTTATGCAGCTTAGTTGGGCATGACATGAAATTCTTCGTTGAAATTTCTTTTAAGAATGTTAAATATTGGCCCCCAATAACTCATGGCTTGTGGGGTTTCTATAGAAATGTCCACTGTTAGTCAATGGGCTTCCCTTTGGGTGACCTGACCTTTCTCTCCAGCTGCCATTAACATTTTTTCTTTCATTTTGACATTGGCGAATCTGATTATCAAGTGCTTTGGGGATGATCTTCTTGTGAAGTATCTTACTGGGTTCTCTGCATTTCCTGAATTTGAATGTTGGTCTCTCTACCTAGGCTGAAGAAGTTCTCATGGAGGATATCCTGAAATATGATTTCCAAGTTGCTTCCATACTCCCCATATCTTTCAAGGACAGCAATAAGTTGTAGATTTGGTCTCTTTATGTAATCCCATATTTCTCAGAGGGTTTTTTGTTGTTGTTCTTTTTAATTCTTTTTAATCTATTCTTATTTGACTATCTTATTTCAGGAAGCCAGTCTTCAAACTCTGAGCCTCTTTCCTCAGCTTTCTATTATGCTATTAATACTTGTGATTGCATTACTAAATTCTTATAGTGTATTGTTCAGCTATATCAGGTCAGTTATGTTCTTTTCAATACTGGCTATTTTGTCTGTCAGTCCCTGTATTATTTTATTGTGATTCTTAGCTTTCTTGGATTAGGTTTCAACATACTCCTATATCTCAATAATCTTCATTCCTATCCATAGCCTGAATTCTGTTTCTACCACGTCAGTCATCTCAGCCCCAGTTCAGAACCCTTGCTGGAGAGCTAGTCTGGTCATCTGAAGAAAAGAAGATACTCCAGCTTTTTGAGTTGTAGCAATTCTTGCACTGGTTCTTTCTCATCTTTGTGGGCTGGTGTTCCTTCAGTTTTTAAAATTGCTGTCCTTTGAATTTTTTTTTTTTCTTTTATGCTATTTGATGAGCTTGAGGGTTTGACTGTGGAATAAGGTGGATTCAGTCAACTGGTTTGGCTTCTGGAGGATTTTAGGGGGCTGAGACTCAGCTCTCAATTCCTGGACTGTGTGTTCTAACTCTGGGGAACTTGTATCGGGCCCCAATTTTGTTCTCTGGCTCCTCGAAATTAGGAACCCACCACGTTGGCAGGGAGTGGGGCTAAGGTGCTCTCAGACCACTGGTCACTACACACCGATGGGTGGTGCCAGATAAAGCATTTTGTAAG
Organism: Colobus angolensis palliatus; assembly: GCF_000951035.1. Classification (NCBI taxonomy): domain Eukaryota; kingdom Metazoa; phylum Chordata; class Mammalia; order Primates; family Cercopithecidae; genus Colobus; species Colobus angolensis. Next base: position 3,820,762 of record NW_012115466.1, read on the forward strand.
GTGATGGCAACAAGGTCTGTCCTCATTCACACATACCAGAAGCAGCAGCAATGCAGCAGGGTGCACACTTGTTGGGTGCAGCAGGGTGCTAGCAGGTGCCAGGGTGGGTAGGTGCCTGCCTCTGTGCAGGCATTCACAGCAGTGGTGGAAGCAGCACACAAAATTAAAATTCTTAAAGGTGGTCATACATTTAACAAGTGAGTCAAGGAAGAGATGAAGTGCAAGACAAAGATAAAGCAGATGCCTAGAACAGTTCACAACTGCTTAAAAGAAAGCTACTAAAACGCAGACACCAAAGTGATAGGTGTCTGTCAGTCTGTCTTCTTTGATATTCCCACTATCAGCTGGGCCTGGTGGCTCATGCCTATAATTCCAGTACTTTGGGAGGGCAAGGCAGGCAGATCACTTGAGATCAGGAGTTCGAGACCAGCCTGACCAGTGTAGCAAAACCCCATCTCTAGTATTAAAAAAAAAAAAAAAAAAAATTAGCCAGGCATGGTGGCACACACTTGTAATCCCAGCTACTCGGGAGGCTGAGGCATGAGAATCATTTGAACCCGGGAGTCAGAGGTTGCAGTGAGCCAAGATCGTAGCAATTCACTCCAGCTTGGGTGACAGACTCAGACTCTGTCTCTTAAAAAAAAAAGAAAAAAAACATTCCTCCCACTATCCTTAGCACTACATTAATTAACAATGTTTTATTGACTTTGATGTGATTTTTGTCTTTATATCAGTAGTGAGCTGAGATTGTGCTCAGTTCACTACTGATATAAGAGCTATCTTATAAGATATAAGAGAAGGAAGAGCTATCTAGTCAAAATGTGTTTTGTAAAATGTATAAAGGATTATTTTTCAGTACCTCCAAAAAGTATGTAAACCAAAAGAAGGCACATGAGTAAGAGCAATGTCTTTAAATAATCAGAGATATAGACTAGTATAATGGCAAATCCTTTTTTAACCAAACATTAATTTACAGGTTTTGTAATTATTGTGTCCGGAACACAATGTGATGGGTGTTTTTATTATAAAAATGCTTAGAGCTGTTCAAATTGGATACATGCTAAGAAAATGCCTAGATTATAATACAAACATATCAAGTTTCTATTATGTAGTTTTCTCCTTGCTTTAAAATTGAATTCTTCATAACAATTATATGAGAAACCACACAATCTGATTTTTATATTTGATACTGAGCAAATAAAAGAACAGCTGCCTTTTTAAAAGATATAAATCAGGCAGCAATGAAATCAAGAGGAAAGTTCTCCATTCCAGGAAAGAATTGGTAATGGTAAGTCACTTGAATATCACCATCGTCTCTAATATTAGCAATAAATTAAACCTTCAGTACTTACAGGATCAACAGACATACCCCAAATTGACATTCATACAGAGGATAGAGACATATGTCATCATACCATGTTATTCTCATTGAAAGTAAAAGTCAGGCAACCCTTTCCGTACAAACACAATTGAAGTTTTTGTGTTACTCTTAAAAATGTCCAAGATTAATAACTATTAAAATGAATTTATTTTTTCATTCTAAGTAAAATTTAAAATTTTGGAAAAACATTTAAAATTGACTCAATTGTCTCATGGAACTGATGTTTATAGTTTCTGTATGTTAAACATAAAAATTGACCCTCCCAGTCTTTTTATTTATTTATTTATTTATTTTGAGACACAATCTCATTCTGTTGCTCAGGCTGGAGTGCAATGGCACAATCTCAGCTCACTACAACCTCTGCTGCCCAGGTTCAAGTGATTCTCCTACCTCAGGCTCCAAAGTAGCTGGGAATACAGGCACCTGCCACCACACCTGGCTAATTTTTGTACTTAGAGACGGGGTTTCACCATGTTGGCCAGGCTGGTCTTGAGCTCCTGATCTCATGATCCACCCACCTCAGCCTCCCAAAATGCTGGGATTACAGGCATGAGCCACCACGCCCAGACTCTCTCAGTCTTGAAACTTGAGAAAATTACATTTGTTCTATCTGAGTTCCTTTCTCAGGAAACCAACCATCAAGCCTTCCGAAGAGTAGCAAAAATCTGAAACTCAACAGATCACTGTATCTGGACAATAAGATGTCAGACCACTCACCTACAATAATTGCCTTGGCAACCACCTGCTTCCTATGAACCAACTCCTCTTCCTTACACCTCCCTAATTCCTATTTTCCCACACATGGTTACATTTCTTCTCTGCTATATAAACCCCTAATTTCACTTGGTCAGAGAGAAGGATTTAAGATTGATCTTCTATATCCTCAGGTGCAGCACCTAATTAAAGGCCTTCTGCTGACAATACTTATTGTCTCAGTGATTGGCTTTCTATGTGGCAAGCAGCAGGACCTAGACCAAACCCTTGGTGTTTTGGTAATAAATTCACATTTTTTTCAAGTGGTGGGATCAACTAAATCTGAAAACATAAAAACACTCACTCTCTGCCTTGCCCTTCCTATGTACTAAACTCAAAGTGAGTATAGCAAATGAAAGCAATTATATATATATATATATATATATATGTGTGTGTGTGTGTATATATGTGTGTGTATATATATATGCTTTAACTTTCAAAAATTGGTAAGACATATATAATGAAGATGACAATGATCTGGAATTAATGTTTAAATATCATTACAATAACAATATCATGTGGAACATTTAGATAGTGGAAAAAAACTAGAAAGAGAGGTAGGAATTCTTTGCTTTATTCAGGTAACCTAAAAAGAATAGAGAAGGACTAATGAAAAAGTGGCTATGACTATAAGAGTATAAAATTTCAACATTATCTCCAAACTTCCAAACAGACTTTAATGCATTGCTGTACAGCAAAAATAAAAAGATAGAAGATACCTATTTCATATATACATAAATCATAAATTTTCAAATAAACTAGAAATATCTTGTAAACTATTAAAACTAAGATACATGTAAACTGTACTTTGATAATACATTTATACTGTCTATGTAATATATGGGACCAAAATCTTGGATCAAATTGTCTGGAAACATTTCTGAGAAAAATCTATCAAGAAGGATTTCTCAGACACTGCTAATAATTATCCTCATGTAATATTGGTTAAATAAAATGAATGATCTTAATGTAGGTGTTAAAGACATTAACATCTATAAAATTAAATGTGGCACAATATCATTAATAGTGCTTTTGTTAATGCTGAAATGTTTTTTGTTTTGTCTTCCTCCAATTCTAGGTTTCACAAGAAGCTAGAAAACTGCGTGGGTACTTAGGAAGTTCAACAAGACCCCTCTATTTGCTCCACCATTTTCTTGTTAAAGTTTTATTTGGCTAATTCCAGCACATACACAAAGATTGGTCACACAGATGGATAAGACTGCATTATATCAACTGGTCCTATTTATTCTTCAAGCACATCAATGTCTAACCTTCGAATTATCAAAGTTCTTGATAATTTGAAACTGAGCCTTCAAGAACTTATTTCACAGATGACAGTATCTGTTATAACAACTATTTAAGCTCTTGAAACCAATCCAATTGTCCTATAGAACTGATGTTTATGGTTTCTTTGAATTAACATACATATTGATCCACCCCATCTTAAAACTTGAGAAAGTTAAATGTCTTATCTGAGTTCATTTCTCAGGAATCCAACCCTCAGGCTTCCCAGACAGTAGCAAGAAAAACCAAAACTTACCACATCACTACATCTGGACAATAAGACGCCAGACCTCTCACTCATCATGATTGCCTGAACGGACTACCTGCTTCCTGCTGACCAACTTCTCTTCCTTATTCCTGCCTAATTCCTGTTTTCCCACACATAGTTATACTTCTTTTCTGCTATTTTAGTCAGGGAAGATATTTGATACTGATATCCCATCTCCTCAGGTGCAGCACCTGATTAAAGCCTTCTTCCCTGGCAATACTTATCTCATTGATTGGCTTTCTGTGCAGTGAGCAATAGAATCTAGACTGAATCCCTGGCATTTTGGTAACATTCTCCTCCATTGTGAAGATAAAACAGTATTTCATCTTTCTCTTTCATGATTCAAAATACAAAAAGATCATTTGCATAAAAACTACAAAACTTAGAAGAAAGTGCAAAATTTCTTTGCTAAAGTAAACACCTCTGATTCTTTCAGTCCCTCTTTTAGAGGGTACTGTAAGAAGGATATTTGTGGTGATGAAATAGCTTTATATCTTGATTATGGTGATGATTACATGCATCTACATATGAGATGTACAGAACTATACACACACATTGTATCAATGTCAATTTCCTGGTTTTTATATTGTACTATAGTTAGGAAGATGTAGCCAGTGGAGGAAATTGGTTAAAGTGTAAGACAGTGCCTTTTCATACCATTCTGGCAAATTCCTGTAGGTCAATAATTTCAAAATAAAAAGCAAAAAAAATGAGAAGAGGGAAATGGAGCTCCTCACAGAAATCATATCTCAATGCCAGAGGAAAATAAACAGGGAAACTTTTCCCAGAAATGTAAAAGATCAGTGTGGGTAAATACCAGGAAGGCAAACTAAACCAAAGCAGATAGATAAAAGCAATAATCAGTATTTTGATTAATGTTAAGTTTAACAAACTATCTACCTTTATGCCAATCTATATCCTCTCCTGGGGTCAGAAAATATAGTCTATGGAAACCTACTACAAGTAAGAAACTACTTTGATTTTTAAAATCATGTATTTTGCATTGGATGTCATATTCACATTCAATAGTGGTTCTGAACATTTAATTTACCAGCTAAATTATTTAACTGCTTTCTCCAAAATATAGCAGTAAGTTTTTAAAAAAAAGATGGCCATATTTATCTATGGCTTGGAGCCCTCTAACATAGCTCAGAGTACCCCAGTTAGAGAAGCATCATCTTGTTTTCCAGCTCCTGAGTGTTAATTTACAAATCATTCAGACTGGCCTATTCTGAGGGAGCCACTAATTCCCTAGAGACTAGGGCCTCTTTGAAAAAATTCTTGGAAGACAGATGACTGCTGGCACTCTATACTCAAACTATGACATACTACAAAAAGGCTGATGTAGGAATTATGTAACTCCTGTAAAAAGAGCCTAAGATCTCTCACATTCTGTCTTATCTCAACAAGTGCCAGTAACACAATATTTTCACACACATATAAAGACAAGAGTAGGTTTCCTGCATAATTAGTAGTCATTTTACTTGAAAATACCTTGTTCTTATTTTTAAAGTTTTCCAGAACTCGAGGAAAATTAAATACAAAAAGGGGGTCCAGAACCACAAGGTTTCTTAAGGTTGTTCCTATCTTCATCTTTTCATCAGATCTCTCCATCCAAGAAGATAGGAAAAAAGGCTTTTATCACCTGAAGGTGATCAAAAATGTCAAGCTGGCTTCTACAACCAGCATTTCAAAAAAGTGTTACAGTGCCCCAGAAGATGTTCACTTTGGTTTGAGTACTGTGAAAGTTCTATAACCATGCAGGAAATATGTTACAGGTTTGATTCCAAAAACATGAATGGCCTCTGCTCCCAGGTCGAGACTAGGATACAGGGCTTGTTAGAACTGGATGCCCCAAGAAACTGTCAAATTACTGAGTATCATATTAAACTAAAATGAAAATACACACACACACACACAATTTAAAGAGATAGTATGATCACTTAGGGATGCATTATTTGAAGTGACGTTATCCCCAATGATAATTGTACTTGATGCACAGGAGTACAAAAGCACAGACTATGCAAACTATAAGGTTTGACCAATATAATAAATAATATCCTAAAACTAAAGAAGTTCATGAGTAATTTTATGTAACAAGATTGTAAAAAAGCAAAAAACTATTTGTATACTACTTTAAAATTTCACATGTGATATTAAATACAATGAAAATAAGTTTGAAAGTATGACATTTTCACTGTTTTAAAGGATTCATAGCACTTCTAAAGTTTTTCATGACTGACCATCTAAAAATTAAAATATCTCTAGTATATTCCTATCAAATTGTACCTTGGTAATTAATACCCAGAGCATAAATTCCCAATATGATGAAAGTCTAATTTTTTAGAAACCACATTTATAAACAAGCAGTTGGGGAAAACTCATGCTGAGCTCAAAACATGAGGTTTCTAGGCAAGATAAATCACCTTTCTTATCTGAACTGCTCAGATCAAAATGTCAAAACAATTAAATTACAATTTTGTCTGACATCAATATCCCATGCAACAGTGCAAAACAGAAAACCCTGATTTCAGGAATACTGTTTGCTTTTAACTGGCACGCAAATTAAGCAATGAATCAAATTGTGTTTGGTAAAACAAACAAAAAATGAGACACAATGCAGGTCAGAGCACATCAAAGAGGTCAAGGACTTCATCAAGACTCACTTCTCATACAATTGCATGTTTTTTGGCTCAAAGGGAAAAAATAGGCCGGGCGCGGTGGCTCAAGCCTATAATCCCAGCACTTTGGGAGGCTGAGACGGGCGGATCACGAGGTCAGGAGATCGAGACCATCCTGGCTAAGACAGTGAAACCCCGTCTTTTTGTAAAATAATACAAAAACTAGCCGGGCGAAGTGGCGGTGCCTGTAGTCCCAGCTACTCGGGAGGCTGAGGCAGGAGAATGGCGTGAACCCGGGAGGCAGAGCCTGCAGTGAGCTGAGATCCGGCCACTGCACTCCAGCCTGGGCAACAGAGCGAGACTCCGTCTCAAAAAAAAAAAAAAAAAAAAAAAGGGAAAAAATATCTACTCTGTTACACAAATAGAAAACACACAAACATAATATCATATATTTTACTACGTACATACTAAATATCACTATAGATTTTAATAAATTACACATAAAAGTAAATCACATTAATTTTATAGTTACATCCTATGTGCATGCTGATGACATCTAATAGTTATATATGTGTGTGGAAAGAGAGGTAGAAGGGGAGCTTAATTTTTCCCTTAACAAACTTAGTTCTCCTATATAACTCTCTCATCTATTTCTTTGAATGTACCATGTAAAAAAAGTACACAATCATAATATTTTTGAACTGTAGGAAGCCTTAAATATGGTCTTGAGCTACCTCCTCATTTTTCAGTAAAAAACTGAAGGCCAGGAAAGACATGGGCACAAAACTACCTGGGAACATAACTGGGACTACAATTCTACACCCCTAACTCCTAATCTTTTGTACCAATCATGAAATATACTAACGAGACATACTCCTCAGTATACTGGGGTTCATTATACTATTCTACCTTTGTGTATCTGATAATTTCCATAATAAAAGAAAAATGTTTGGAAACCTAACAACCTAAAAGCATTCAGTCCTCTTCATAAGGCATTTATCAATTGTATTGCAATATTTACATATATTCCCTTCTCTTCACTCTACTAAAAATGGTAAATTGAGGGCAGAGATCATGTCATTTACATACTGGTTATCACCATCCCCTGCGAAGACTTTATGCAGAACCCTGTTTTATAGTAAGAATTCAAGAAACAAATGGTCCCTAAATAACTGGAAAAAAAAAATCATCTCAAACAAGGTTCCATTTCCAACTCTAACAATTCTCTTCATCTTGTCAAATTGCTCTATATCTACGAGTAATGTTGTCAAAATCGCACCATACATCTACAACCTATTTGTTGCCAATCCAGTCTTTTTCATATCATTTTCAAATGATATTTGTTGCCAATCATCATTTTTTACATTTTCAAAATCCAATCTGAAATCTAATCCTAGCTAACATATCTTCCAAGATTTAACACCACCTTTCTATAATTAGGCTGACCACTGGTGATAACGCTGTTCTCCATTTGATCACACTTGGTACTTAAACAGAAAAGGGTTTGTTTGATAATAAGGGTAACGTTCTTAGAACCTAACTGTAGTTATCTGCTCCACCGGAGGTGAGATTCAATGTTGCTAACTTCCTCATCAGATCCCTTCTCAGGTTTCATCATATGATTTAGTTTACCTTATTTCCTCCTTTTCCCCTTTTATCTTGTAATCTCAACTTTCTCTTTAAGTCTTCTCCTAAGCAAAGCTCAAGGTAGAAATCCCCCCTTTCTGCCCTCAACAATGCACAAAGTTTTCTGTTTCAAGCAATTCTCAGAATCTCAAAGTATTCTTTCATCAAATAATCATGACCAAATGGGAAAAATGCTAATGATTCCTGCAAATTTCTCATGTACCACAACTGGCTCTCATAAACAATGAGAAAAGAGCAGGGATTCAAACAGAACATTCACATTCCCCACCTCCATCTGGGCCCACACACTTTTCCTTCTCTCATTAATTCTAGGTAAATAGCTCATAACTCTAGCAACAGACAGCCTCTCTTGTTATATACATGTATGCTTTCTCATCTCCTCATGAACACTACTCCCCTCTGTGCCATGCATCATCAATTTTTTCCTCTCTATTGGCTCTTTCTCATTAGTATCACAACATTCCACTGTTTCATACACTTTAAAAGCTCTCTTTACATCATCTGGTCCTGCAACTAACGCTCCATTTCCTCCCTCCCTTTTCAATAAAAATATTCAAGAGATGTATACATCACCTTCTTCAGTGTCTCTCCTTCTACTCTGTCAAACACATTATAAACAAGCTTTCATGCCTACATCCTCCATGAAAACTGCCAACATCATGGTCATCAATGATTTCCTTTGCTAATTCTCAATCCTCATCTTTAAAACAGGTGACCAGCCCTCTACTTCTTGAAACATTTCCAGGATTCCATAATCTCCTGCTTTCCCTTTTACCTGGAATGCAGCTGTTTTTCAGACTCCTTTTCTGGTTTCTCCTCATCTCATAATGCTGACATACACCATTATGTACCAGACTTTATGACGTAAAGTCTGGTCTCTGGTCATCTTCAATATTCTAAACTCACACACTTTGATGAATTCATTCAGTCGCTTTGCCTTTACAACCCGCTATATGGTGAAGAGTCCTAAGTGTATGCCATTAGCTTGGTCTTCCAACTAACTGCCTGTTTGACATTTCCATTTGAATATCTAAAATCCATCTAACACCTAACATATCCAAATCCAGATTCTTAATCCTAATTACCACATCTTCTTCCTATTCCTTCCAATCTCAGTTAACAGAAACTCTATCTTTTCAGTTGCTTAGGCAATTACATTCTCCTTAATTTCTTTTGCTCTCACATTTCATATCCTATCTCTCACCTAACCCTGAGGAATACACCTCAAAATATATATACAGAATCTGAACTGCTCACCACCTCCACTGCTATCATCCTACTCTAAGCCACCAAGATCTGTCACATGAATTATAATAGCCTGTTATCCCTGCTTCTATCCTTGCTTTCTTCAGTCTGTTCTCAACACAGTAGGCAGAGTAATGGTGTCAAACAGATGTATTAGATCATATCATTCCTCTAGTCAAAAGGCTCCAATGGCGTCCAAATGGCTTCAAGTAAAGGTTATCATTACAATAGCTTAGCAGACCATGTAGTACTATCTGGCCCCTATGACATTTAAAATCCCATATCCTACTTCTCCTCTATCCTCCATTCCACATCAGCTACACAAGCTTCTTTGCTGATCCTTGAACACAGCAATATATCCGGCCTCTGCACTTGATATTTCTCTGTGCCTAGAAAGCTCTTGCCCCAAATATCATATGGCTCACTCCCTCAACTGCTTCAAGTCTACTGAAATGTCACCTTCTCCAGAGGACTTCCATTAAAATCCTATTTTAAATTACCAAACACACACACACTCTTTCTTGCTTTATGTAATAACTCCATAGCACTTATTATGGTTTCACCTTATATTTTTCTAAAATACTAATACTGTCTCCCTCCACTAGAATGTATATTCCAAGAAGGCAGGTTTCTTCTTTGCTTTATTCCAGTGTCAAGAACACTGCTTGGCACGTAGTAAGCAATCAATAAACAATTGTTGACTAATAAGTATTGAGTGCTCTACATAAATATGACAATGCTTTATGTAAGCAATTAATAAATTACACTTCATTCTTGTTAGTCGTCCTACATTAAAAGTCTTTAATATTCTGTGTGGTATTAGGAATGCATTATGTCATTCTTATTAAGAGGTGTTACTTTTACACTTCCCATAAGTCTTGAGATCAGACATTACTGCTGATTGTAAATGAGAAAAAAAAAATCTCTAAAAAGTCAAAGGTGAAAAGTATTGTTGAAATAATTCCCCTTTTCATTAAGAATTATTGAGGTGTGGGAAGAAATGGTGAAAATTCTACCTAAATATCAAAAATACAGTTTAAAACCCAACTCTTCCTTTTAAGTTTTTCCTCCCTCATTCTCCCAGAGCACTTTGTAGCATTACATCAGTGCTCACCATGGTCCCTTCTCCTGAGGGCAGGAATGGAATCTCTTGTCTCTTAACCTGTCACCAGTTGGCACAGAATCTAACTCATAGATGACAAAGAACCGTTATCAAATTAAACTCACTGGGGCGAACACTACAGGATCCTATGACATAATTTTTAATGTTTCTCAAGCTATATTCCGGCAACAGAAGCAACACCATTATCTTAACGTTCTAGAGTGCTTTAAAAAAAAAAAAGTCTATCTTCTCTGTTCTGCAGGGATAACTGCAGCACAACTTTCAGTACAGCAGCTTAATCCACAATTAACTTTAACACTCCTCAGGATGCAAGCCCTAGTGAGTAAAGATAGCTTAAGGGCCATAGGTTGAAATGTAAAGGCTACTGTATGTTATTCTATTGCTATTCTAAAAGTGAAGGGAAAAGAATACAAGGCACCAAGAGACGCAATACAAAGGAAAAATGAAAAAAAATAAAAAAGCAGCAAACAATGTGGGGGAAAATAGGGAGGACGAGCTATGAAGCAATGCAACCGTAGGGCAAATGTAGTAAGCCAGACGCTATGGTAGAAACAGCAGCGCATGCTCTGATCCCAGGCTGCGCTTTCTATGGCTTCTCATAAACTTCCTTGAGAGAACCATCCTGCGCATCCTCTGGAGCGGCATTCCACGCTCTGGGGCGGAATTCTGCTGCGCGCCATCTGGAACGCGCGGGTCCGCGGCGCGGCTCTTTACCTGCGCTCCGCTAGCGCGCGCCCTGTCGGGCTGCCTGGCCGGCGTGCACTGCATACGTGTGTGAACGTATCAGAAGCGGGTATTCGGGAGCTGCTACGCTCCTCTCCTAAGATTAGCGGCTTCGGGAGGTGGGCGGGGGCCTTGGAGCGGGGTGGGAGCTCCTTTAGCCAGCGCGGCCCGCGGACTGCCGGAGCCAGGTGCCCCGCGCGCCACCCCGCGGAGTCGCGCAGAACCCGCCGCCTGCTGGGCGCCCTCAGGCCCCGGTACTTCACGACGGGTCGGCGCCCCAGGCCCCGCGCAGGGGTGCGGCCAACAGCGCAGTGGCGCCAGTCTGGGTAAGCGTGGGGAGCAAGGAGACACAGAGAGCTTGGCCGAGGCCGCGCCGCCTCAGAGCGCAGAGCTTGTTTTGGCAAAACTTTGAAAAGAGTAGGACTCCGATTACCTGAGCGGCGCGGGCTCGTCTGCGGTACGGCTGCCGGGCCGGGCCGGGTTTTCAGCAGCCGTAAAGCGGGAGAAGCGGGCGCGAGCCGCGGCGCGAACCCTCGCCCCCGAGCGACGGCCCCGTCCTCTCCGCCGGGAGCGTCAGCAGCCTGGCAAGGAACGGGCTGGGCTGAGTCATAATAAAAGACGCGTTTGCCGAGCCAAGTGGGAAGAGGGGCCAGGAGCAGCCGTGTTCAATGGCAGAAGCCTCAAAAATTGGGAAGGAGTTTTTTTATTTTTTTAATGGGCAAAACTGGAAACTTGCCGCCATGGTGCCCCATCAAAAGATATATTTCGTGTATAAGGTGCATATATTTTATACATAGTCTTTGAATCTAATAAAACTTTTAAAAGAATTCTTAAAGTGCATGCTTGCAGAGCCAAATTCCTGGTTATAGCTTCGTGACTTATGCAAGTTACTTGAATTCCGTGCTTTTGTTTTTCATCCATGAAACAGGATAATAAAGGTACCTCCCTCAAGAGAGAGACGGCTAGAGAGCTTGGCATCCTGCCCGCACTTTAGCACTCGCTAAATGTTAATTGTTATTTTGAAATAGGAGGGAAGAGATAATAAAGAACTTAGATGAACAATTTTGAAGGGAACATAAAGCAAGATTTTTCTTTTTTCAAGTGGAGTAAATTAGACATATTACCAATGAAAGAGAAGAAAGTGGAGCCTGGAAGGAACAAATGAGGCTAAGTAGCTGAAGCGAGGGAGGAAAGAAGAGGGAAGGAGGAAAGAATAGAGGAAGAGGGGAGAGTAAAACCTCCAAGGAACAAATGAGGCTGAAAGATGTGGCTGAAGGTAGGGAAGGAAGAAAAAGAGAGAGGAAGAGGAAGAAATAAAACCAAGGAAGGAAGAATAAAACTAGGCTGCGTGGGAAGAGGGGAGGAGGAAGGAAGGAGAGAGAAATTCAACTAGGCTCAGTGGCCAAAATGCTGAAGCTGTGTCCTGCCGGGAGGGGGTGGAAGAATGTGTTTACTCACTATTTAGAAATGCATGACAAACTCCATCCGCTGAGGGAGATTTTTACAGTATATAAACAAACAAACAACTGTCTAAAAATGAGCCCCAAATGAGGAGCCTTTGCTCCAGTGAATGAGATTTGGCAGTTCTGCAAAATGTGGAAATTCTTCCTTGTGCGGCATCTTGGAGGGTTGAGTCATGAAACCCTTAGCAAATATTAGTGGGCTGGATTCCTGAAAGGCATGCCAGATGGACGTTTTCTGGTTAGTTTTACAGTGTGATGTTGCCTTCTGTACTTCTGTCAATTTTAGAAGAAAGGAGTGTGAATAAAGATTTGAAAAGTGAACTTAAAAATAAAAGCCAAACTAGTTACTTAATATACGACTATCCACCCACCATGAGCTTACAGTTACAGATTCCAAAACACGTCACCATTTCTCCCCCTTTCATTTTCCCTCCCCTTTGTTTCTACTTTCACCGTATTGTTTTTTATCTACTTTTATAATATGATTTTTTACAGTGGAACTGTCTACAGGAAAGTTGCTTTTAATTAAAACAAAAGAATGGAAGGAATTTCAGCTAGGCCTCTCTAAGAGAGTAAAGCTTTGTGAAAGAAACGTTTTTCAGCTGAAGTTTTGTTGAGAATGAGGGTAGTTGGCAGATGTGAAATCAGAAGTGTTTTTAGACAAACAAGAAAATAATACAACTCGAGTGAAAGGGAATGGACTAGAAATCAGAAACAGTTCTATTCCTTAATTACCGTAAGAACCAAAGAGGGGAGGAAAGTTTCCTATCCTATAAAGAAAAATGGGGACCTCCCTCCACCAGCCAGACCTTCTAAAAAGAGGAAAAAATAAAAATTAAAAAACTCTTTCAGATTCTTGTAATGATTTGCTTTTTCTTAGGAGGCCTTCTTCAGGGTAAAAGACATGAAAGTTCTTCTTTTAGCAACTTCTAAAGAAATACTTTTGTAGAAGCAGAATTTCTGAAGGGATAATTTTTGCTCAAGCAAAAAACCATTAAGTAAGATAAGAATCCCTTTTCCTTTGTTTCAGTTTTGCTAAGCCTTCAGGCTGAGGCAAACAGATTATCATTAAACCTTTATTAATGTGAAACCAAAAAAAGATAAAATCTTAAATGCTGGGAAACCCTTAACCTAAAAGGAGCAAGAAAACAAACCAAGGCCCAGAAAAGAGAGAAAGAGAATAGGAAGCTTTTCTAAGGGGAACCTTTCAACTGTGGGCTGTAAAATGAATGTCTGTGACTTGCCTTAAACAAATAGGCAATACAAACTAAAGCTGGGAACTGAGAGGATCTGTCAGATCAGATGAAAAGCTTACCTTGTGTGAAACACTGTGGGTAAAGAAGAAAATTCCCTTCATCTTAATTGGAGACAAAAACGTGTATCACTTGTTTTGTGTGTGCTCATAAAACCTCGAGCACCTGAATCCCCTTGGGTGCAATTTTTTGTTGAAGTTGGCATTCCGTAAACTGAATCTTGACTCAGGTTTTGCATGTGAATTTATCCAAAGGCAGATTGTGAGTAAGAAGTGTTTGCTTTTAAATCACTTAAATCCATCATTCATTAATGTTAATAATTTAAATAACAAGTTAATATTTTATTAGTGATTGGCTTTTCCAGGTGTTTTATAGAGTATAAGTTATAATTAAATTTTATTATACCAATTTGATGATATCACAAGTGCCTCATATACAATTGAATTTAACCTTAGTTTGCTAATTTGATTTTCATTTAACATTTCATAGACGATTATATTGGAAAAAATTGTTTGGATTTCAAAAGATATTTTTCTCTTTTAATATAAAACCTCAGGGTAGTGAGGATTTCCTGCCACATTGTTACATTACCTGTTGCTAAATCACTGCATAAAAAGACACAATAGTTAAACAGCCAAATAGCCTCAGCAAATTTATAGATTTGGAAACTAATTTCAGGAATTCCTCTAAAGACTGTGTCAAAGCTAAAGTGTGGTTGCCAAGCCAAATTTGAGCTTTAGCTCACAACAGTGTATTGCAAGATTACTTAATAACCCAGCTTATTAAGAGGGGATGGTCTTAAAAAATGCAGACTCTTCAGCCTAACTGCCAACCAATGAATGGGTAGAGAAATGTCATACATTATATATATATATTTTTTATATGTATATATACACAAACACACATATACACACACATATATACATATAATATACATGTCTGTATATATGTATGTATGAATACACACAGACACACACACTCCATGGGATACTACTCAGCTGTAAGTGAAACATTGTCTTTTGCAGCAACTTGAATGGAACTGGAGGCCATTATTCTAAGTGAAGTAACTCGGGAATTGAAAACCAGATATATGTTCTCACTTGAAAGTTGGACCTAAGTTATGGATAAGCAAAGGCATACCGAGTGATATAATTGATATTGGAGACTCAGGGAGGGGAGAGAAGAAGGAGGGTAAGCAATGAAAGATTATCTGTTGAGTACAATGTACAATCCTTGAGTGACAGGTGCGCTACAATCCTAAACTTTAGCACTATACAATTCATCCATGTAATCAAAGACCACTTGTATCACTGAAACTACTGAAATGTAAAAAATGTTTAAAATTTAAAAACTAAATAATAAAAACAGTAATAGGGAAGATAGAACTCACCAAAAACAAAAAACAAACAAAAGATGCAAATTCTTGTTTTTTTTCCTGTCAACCATGTGTATGTGTTTATGAAAACTGATGTACATATTTTAGAAGAGCTCTACTTGAAACTATTCAAATCCATAGCACTCTAACCTTTTTAGATATTTGAGGTGGGTTTAAGAGTGGTCACCCTATGTTTTAATTTTTGGAAACAACTAGACATTCTTTTTTTTTTCTTTTTTTTTTTTGAGACAGAGTCTCGCTCTATCGCCCAGGCTGGAGTGCAGTGGCCGGATCTCAGCTCACTGCAAGCTCCGCCTCCCAGGTTTACGCCATTCTCCTGCCTCAGCCTCCCCAGTAGCTGGGACTACAGGCGCCCGCCACTCTCGCCCGGCTAGTTTTTTGTATTTTTTAGTAGAGACGGGGTTTCACGGTGTTAGCCAGGATGGTCTCGATCTCCTTACCTCGTGATCCACCCATCTCGGCCTCCCAAAGTGCTGGGATTACAGGCACAACTAGACATTCTTAAGTAATTAAACATTACTTTTGAAAGTCCTTTTTTCCATTTTTTTATTGTGGTAAAATACAACATAAAATTTATCGTCAACAATTTTTAAGTATATAGTTCAGTGATATTAAATATTCATAATTATTGTGCATACATTACCAGCATCTACCTTTAGAACTCTTTTCATCTTATAAAACTGAAACTCCGTACCCATTAAACAATTAGCTCCCCTGTACCACATATTGATTATCCATTCATCCTCCAGTGATGTCTGTGGAAGCAAAGGAGAAATTTATTTTCTAAAAGCAATCTGTGGATTGGGAAGATGTAGTCTCTGGTGTAGATTGAAAGTGTGCCTCAAGGAGGGGTCAGAGAGTAGGAGATTATAAAGGCAAAAACGACAGGATGAGGGTAGGGTGGAAATCAGGTGCCAGGTTTGGACTGGATAAACTAAGCAAGATATCACAAGTGTCTCTTTTTTGGCTGGCCTCAGGTGATCTGTTTGTGGTCAGTTTGAGAACTTCCAGCTGCAGGTTATCTCGGTTCCAATAACAGGAACTGGTTTGGCTTGATTGCAAAAAGAAAGGCTCTGTGACACTTTTACAGCCTCTTTCTGAGAACAAAGAGTACATGGCTATTCCTTCACTCAGCTATGGTCACCTTGCTCTATTTTAACACAGAGTGCCTCAGCCACAGGGAATTCATTTTAACTGTCAGCCAATAGCATACTTTAACACTTTGATGGACACTTGGACTGCTTCTATGTTTTAGCTATTATAAATAATGCAGCTGTGAGCATGGGTGTACAAATATCTTTCTGAGACTCTTTTTTCACTTATTTTGGATCTGTAACCAGGAATTGGAATTGCTAGATCATATGGCAATTCTATTTTTATTTTTGTGGAACTACAATAGTATTTTCCACAGTGGCTGCACCATTTTACATTCCCAGCAACAGTGCAAAGAGTTTCAACTATACGTCCTCACCAACACTTTTTATTTTCTGTTTTTCTGATTGTATCCATCCTAATGGGTGTGTACGGATGGATAGATGTGATACCTTTCCCCATGGCCAAGATTCCTATAACAAAAGAAAAGTAACAAGACAAAAGCATAACAAATTTATTTAATCGAAGTTTTACATGACACAGGAGTCTTCAGAAATGAAGACCAAAAACCTAGGGAAAGCTATTTTTAGGCTTAAGTTTGATTAAGAATGGGCAGCCATGTAGAATTGCAGTTAGACAAAAAAGATACGATCTGTGATCTACAGGCACGTAGAAATGTGACTGGACCAAAAAAAGAAGAGGATTGGGACTTTCAGTCACACACACCCCACCTTGGGAGAGGAGAGAGGCTGAAGATAAGTTTGATCACCAATGGCCATTGATGTAATCAACCATGTCTGCATAATAAAGCCTCCATAAAAACCCCAAAGGACAGGGTTTGGAGAGCTTCTAGATCGTTGAACACATAGAGTTTCCTGGAGGATGGTGCACCTAGGGAGGGCATGGAAGTTCTGTGCTTTTTCCCACACACTTTGCCCTCTATCTTTTCCATCTGGCCATACATCTGTATCCTTTGTAATATTTTAAAATAATAAATGGGTACACACAAATAAGTGTTTCCTTGAGTTCTACACACCATTCTAGCAAATTACTTAAACCTGGGAGTTGTGGAATCCCTGATTAATAACTGGTTGATCAGAAGCACAGATCATAACTTGTGGTTGCAACTGACTGGCATCTGAAGTGGGGAGCACCCATGTGGAACTGAGCCCTCAGCCTGTGGGATCTGACACTATTACCAGTTAGATAGTTACAAATTGAGTTGAATTATAGGACAGCCAGCTGGTGTCAGTTGCTGAATTGTTCGTTTCATGGATGGGGAGAAATTCCCACATACCTTAGTGATTAGAGGTGAAGTATTCTCTGTTGTATTGAATGTATAAGAAAAGGCAAAATATCCTTTTATATATATATATCCTATACTGATTCAGTTTTGTTAGTAGCTATAGGTCTACTCAGTGTTTTGTATTTCTTTGTGATTTAGTTTCCATGGGTTTTGCATTTCTAGGAATTTATATCATTTAGATTATCCAATTCGTTGGCATAGAATTGTTTATAGTACTCTCATAATCTTTTTTTATTTCTGTAGAATCAATAATAATGTCCCCACTTTCGTTTTTGATTTTAGTAATTTGAATCTTCTTTTTTTTCTTTGTTCATCTTGCTAAAGTTTGTCAATTTTGTTGATCTTTTCAAAGAACCAACTTTTGGTTCCCTTAATTTTCTCTATTTTTTTATTTCTATTTTGTTGATCTATGCTCTAGTCTTTATTTTCCTTCCTTCTAGTAGTTTTGCATTTAGCTTATTTTTTTTCAAGTTTCTTAAGCTGTAAAGTTAAGTTGTTGATTTGAGAACTTTCTTGGCTCTTGACGTAAGCGTTTATGGCTGTGAATTTGATGCTTAGCACTTCTTTCACTAGTGCCATGAGTTTTGGTGCTGTGTTTCCTTTTTCATCTATCTCTAACTTTACCTAATTTTCCTGTGATTTCTTCTTTGATACGGTGGTTGTGTAAGACTGTTTAATTTCCTCACATTTGTGAATTTCTCCTGCTCTTACTGTTTTCTAACTGTAACTCATTGGGGTTGGAGAATATACTTTGTATGCTGTTTGTCTTTTTAATTCTATTGAGACCTAATTTGTGATCTAACATATGGTCTATGAAAATGTCTTCTGTACTCTAGGGAAGAATGTGTATTCCATTATTGGATAGACTGGAATGTACATATCTAGCGGATCTAGTTGGTGTATTGTGTTGTTTAAGTCTTCTACTGTCCTATTCCATCTAGTTGTACTGTCCATTATTGAGAATAGGATATTGAAGTCTCCAATTGTTGTGGAATTGCCTATTTCTCCTTTTAATTCTGTCTGGTTTTCTTCCAACATTTGATGGTGTTATATAGGTGTGTAAATATTAATCATTGTTATATCTTGTATAAAACTTATTACTAATACGTATTATCCTTTATCTTGTAAAATTTTTTGATGTAAAGTCTGTTTTGTCTGATTTTAGTATAACCACCCTTGCTCTCTTTTGGTTACTCTTAATATTTGCAGGAAACATATTTTTCCCTCTTTTCACTTTCAATCTATTTGCGTCTTTGGATCTAAAATGACTCTCTTGTAGACATAGATACAGTTGTGTGCCATATAATAATATTTTGGTCAACAGTGGACTAAAGATATGATGGTGGTCCCATACAATTAGAATACTTTATTTTGGCCGGGCGCGGTGGCTCAAGCCTGTAATCCCAGCACTTTGGGAGGCCGAGACGGGCGGATCACGAGGTCAGGAGATCGAGACCATCCTGGCTAACACGGTGAAACCCCGTCTCTACTAAAAAATACAAAAAACTAGCCGGGCGAGGTGGCGGGCGCCTGTAGTCCCAGCTACTTGGGAGGCTGAGGCAGGAGAATGGCGTAAACCCGGGAGGCGGAGCTTGCAGTGAGCTGAGATCCAGCCACTGCACTCCAGCCCGGGCGACAGAGAGAACTCCATCTCAAAAAAAAAAAAAAAAAAAGAATACTTTATTTTTACTACAGCTTTGCTGTAGCAGGGTGAACTGCAGACAAAACCCCTCAGACACCGAGATAGTGAAGGGAGTGACTTTAATCCCCTGGGAGCATCGGCAGGCTAGCGTCTTAAAATCCGAGCTTGTCAGGTGCTCAACTTCTGTCCCTTTTAAGGGCTCACAACTCTAAGGCGGTCTGTGTAAGAGGGTCGTGATCGATTGAGCAAACCAGGGGGTAAGTGACAGGGGCTGTGAGCACTGGTGGTCAGAGTGAAACAGAACAGAACGGGAAGTTTCACAGTGTCCTTCCATACAATGTCTGGAATCTATAGATAACATCAGTTGCTTGGTCAAGGGTCGAATTTTAACTATCAGGCTTAGGTCAGGCAGGCCCAGGCCTGGTTTTGGGTCTGGTTCCTAGGTGCCGTTCTATCTGCCTTTAGTTTTGCTTCTCTTTTCTTTTCTGAGTATCGAGTAATACAAAACAGTATGAGAGGGTCTCTCTCTTCCCTCATTTCCTCCTTTTGAGACTCTCAGTTTTTATTAGTGGGAGTTCTCACTCTTATTTTTGCTACTTATGTCTTCTTGTGCAATAGATTGATAGTGATTCATATAGTACACTTGTGCTGAAGCATTCTGGTGAACTAAGGTAGCAATGAAACTTTTTATCATTTGAAGAAGTACAGGTAGCAAATAAGGGAGCAGTAAGCAGGTTTCTGTTACTATTATAACTCCTATTAAAAGAGTTTTAAATCTTCCTAGTGCTGAGAACCACCTTTTAAACATGGCTTCAGGGTCGAATCCATGCTACACTTGTACGGGCACATGTGTCAGTTTTGTCATATTTTTAACTATGCCTTTAACTACTTGCCTTTGATGATCTATGTGTAGACAGTAATTAGTAAGGTTAAATTTCTTATAGACCTCTCTTTCAGCTGCTAGCAAGTAAGGTTAAATTTCTTATAGACCTCTCTTTCAGCTGCTAGCAAGTAGTCAAGAGCCAATCTATTTTGATAGATAGCATTTCTTACGTGAGTTTGTTGCCAGGCCAGAATAGTCAAGGCTTCACCGGTTTTATTAGTGATGATTTCTAAAACAGCTTGCAACCATATGATTCGGTTGAGCATGTAAATGCGGGTCCAGTATCCCAATGAGCCATCTTGTGTCTAAGTGACAGGACTACAGTATTGTATAATTTTTTTAGGAGGCCATTCATCATCTTTTTAATTATCTATGGCTATGTTTCACTTTTCACAGGAAGCATAGACAGGGAAGCCCAGGAGTTTGCCGGTTTTTATGGGCAGTGGGAAGAATGATGGTTTAATAGTGCCAATAACACAACTACCTGTCCACTGGTCAGACAACTTAGCGTAGGCTGTATGTCTATATATCCAGTATAGTCCAGTGGGGGCCATCCAGTCCCGGTGGGATTTTGGGTGGGCCTAAATGTCTTCAGCTTTGGAAATTTACTGAATGGATTTTTGTCTGTATGGTTTGAACTCCACCATGTAACTGTTTTTGTGGTACCATTACCTAGTTTTTGTCCTAGGCAACTAAGTCATCCTACAGAATGAGTGAATTCTTTCTTTTTTTTTTTTTTAGCTACGCAATATTGTCTAATAATTGAGACGTCTAGAACCTAGAAGTGATCATGGTGATTCTTTTGGGCCGAGAATTCATCAGGAACTGGGTCTGTAGGCACTAATTCTTGGGCTTCTTATGGCCATTGATCTCTTATTACAATTTCTCCACAAACATAACATGAAGTGACATTTAGAGACTGGGCTACATGCTTGGCTAATTGCAAAAACAAATTTCTGTTTTTTTCCTGGAGTCTGGCACATTTAGTTCATCATAGAAATTCTGAAATACTGGTTCTGGAGAGGGTTTACGAACCTTCTTTTTTACTAAGATATTTACTCGGGATGTAGTCCTTTTCTATTGATGCCTAGAGATACGTGTTCTCCTTTTTCCTACCTTGGGTTTAAGGGATTTGTAATTACTAATTTCAAGGTGCTGCAGCTTCCACTCGTACAGGAGGGGCTGCCTTCTCCTTTTTGGAGCTAAACAGGATGTTTTTCATCCTTTTTTTAAGTAGTCTAGATGACACAAGACCAGTAATTACACACATTTGCACATGAGCTTAATTCATGGCAGATATACTTATTTCCTGCCGTGTAACTTTTTTTTTTTAATTTAAAGAACTGCATCTTATTTTATGCCGATTGCTATTGATAGTGACACAAGCATTAAATTTTAGGGTTATATGCTTGGGGACCTCTCTTTCTTCTGTCCTAGCTGTTTCTTTACTTGTGTCGCCTAGAAAAGGACCAGTCCTTAATTTTATTTTTAAAACTGTGATCATGGGAGGCTTAAAATGGGTCATAACACGCATCAGGCTGGTTATTTCCTGCGCTACATAGATAGAATAGTATTATACAAACAAGTTTCTTTTAGAGTCCTGGTACACTTATAATAACCGTAAAATAATAGGACTGTAGCAACCTTTTGTCTTACCTCAGTGACTTGATGTATATATGGGGAACAGTCCTCCATCTGAGGAAGATCAGTTGAAGTCTTTACTGTACAAGTCTAAGTTTTAAGGAAAATGAGTCCCGCGATGAGTTTCTTCATGCTTCAGCTGTGCATGGACCAGTCAGCTTCTGGGTGTGACTGGAGCAGGGCTTGTCATCTTTCTCAGAGTCACTTTGCAGGGGTTGGCAAAGCTGCCTCTATCCACATGCAGCTCCTAGTCTACTGATGTTTAAGGATGGGCTTGGAGGTTGGGCCTGCTAGAATAAACTGAGTCCAATACTTCTACACAGTTATGTTTAACTGGGATCTCTGATACCAGGAGCAAGGTGGTGGGGTTTAGGGTGTTGCAAACTTCAACGGTTATGCGGGGATTGTCACAGAGCAAGCTTTGGTATCTAATTAGTCTAGCATTCCTTAGCTAATGGTGTCCTTTGGTATTTATTGAAGTCACCGCAGCATGGGGGGACTTTATGTTTAAGTTTTCCCTAAGAGTTAGCTTATCTGCTTCTTGTGCTAACAGGGCTGTTGCTGCCAGGGCCCTTAGACATGGGGGCCAGCCTTTGGAAACATCATCTAGTTGTTTTGAGAGATAGGCCACTGGCCTTGGCCAGGGCCCTACAGTCTAGTTTAAAACTCCAACTGCCATTTTTTTTTTTCTTTTTTTTTTTTTTGACACATAGAGTGTAAAAAGTTTTGTCAGGTCAGGTAGCCTCAGGGCGGGAGCCAACTTGAGTTTTTCTTTTAACTTATGAAAAGCTTGTTGCTGTTGGTTGTAATAGATGTAGTTTATCTAATTTATATTTTTATTGACTGTCATCTACCAAAATATTGACTTAAATCCTGTAACTATTTGATTTCAAGCTTTAAATTGATCTGGTATTTCTTGCGGGGCTCCAATTGCATCTAAATAGATGTGAGAGTTGAAAGATCTATAAGCGGCTTCTCTCACTTTATGATGTCTTATTTTTTTTCTTCCTCTGGTTGATGAAATACCAGGGTGAAAAGGATAGCCAAATGGACTAAAGCACAAGTGCCGCTCTAGTTATTCGGCAGATTGCCTAGTAAAGGTCCACCACAATACCACCACACATCTGCTTGGGGATGAACAAAGGCTGACTAATTGATAAGCTCTTGAAAATTCTTAAGCTCACTGCATCCCTTCAGGTCTCTAAGGAATGCTAAGTTTCCTCCCTGTCGTGAGAGACATGAAGTGAGCTTAGTGTTGGGAGATGGAGGCTGGATGGCCCTCAGGGGCTGACCCACAGGGTGCTGGACTTTGGGATATAGCAGAGAGAGGTGGACACAACTTATTACTCCAGGCTGTAGAATCCTGGAAAAGAGCTACCATGGAGCCTATGCTTGGTGACTGGAAGACCACCTTAGTGGAAAGGGGACAATCTGGTCCTCTAGCCTGCCATATGCACAAGCATAATAATTGCTTTTGTTTAATATGAGGATGGAATATTTGATCCATTCTAACTAGGCATTTGCATCTTGGTATGCTGTCTTAATTGCCAAAGCTTGTTTTAAGTCTTTAATTTCTATGATCCTCTAGTAAAATGAATGTTTCCTTTAGCACCAATTTTTATTAGTTTTTAGACTAAAGAAAGCTAAACACCATTTTCTATTTAATAATGCTTCTTGTATGATTTTTATACCAGATAGCTAAATTTTACCTTTATATTAGTGTGTTATTAATGTTAAACTTAATTTTAATAAAACTTTATAGACATATTTATCTAATTTTTCATGTTTGACCATAAGGTAAGATTTTATAGACTCTTTTTTAACTTTTTATAATTTTTGTTAAAGAGTAGGTTGGTGCTTTAAGAAAAACCTGTTGTGTTTTTACTTTAATGTCTAGTTCACAGAAAAACTGGATGATATCTTTTTAACTTTAGCCAATATGTTTACACACAGAATTTTCTTTACAATTAACGTTTTAAAACTTGCTTAAACTTTCAAAACAATATATTTTTTTAATTTTTTAATGTAGGTAAAAATCCACATTCTTATGCCTCCTTATAATCTTTTTACCAAAGGTATATTTTACTTTCTTTATATACCTTGCACATAAACTGTTTCTTCAATAGTGCTCAGGAGACCTTATTACTTTTAAACTATACAACATTTTTTGCATAAAATTTTTAATAACATTTTTTTCTTTCACAACTTTGGCAGACAATTTTTTGACATGTCTCAACTTTCTGAGTTATTACAAACATTTCTTTCTTTAAACAACCAATTAATTTATTTCAGGACAAGAATTTACTATATGATACTCTTTTTACATAAATTCTGCCTCCCCCCTTTTTTCCTTTTATTTAAGATAACCAATTTTTTTTTTTTAAGCAAACTTTATGTACTCTGTGGACTAGACTGTCTAAGGCCACAAGATTAGAAGTTACTATAATACATGTTACACTGTTAACTTTTAGCAAACTTTACTTTTGTTGAAAACCTTGTAAGTTTGGGGTTTCAATTATCCTTTACTATTAATAAGACCTTGTTCATTCTAAATTAATTTAGAATTGGTATAGATGGCCCTTTTTTTATTTATTTATTTATTTTTTTTTTTTTACTTTTTTTTTCTGTTAGCAAAGCAGCTGCTGCTACAGATTGAATGCATCTGGGCCATCCGTGGGTTACTGGGTTAAGGATGTTTGATAGGAAGGCCTCAGTGCTTTCGGGATATGCCTTTGTTTATACTGACAACAAAGTGGTATTAGAGTGTAACAGGGTTATGGAGAATACCTTTAATTATCAATTATAGTAAATTTACCTTGGCTTTTAAAGGAATAGGGTATACTCTTTTTTTCTTAACTACTTGTATATTTCTCTCTCTCGCTCTCTCTCTTTGCCTTTCCTTTTGCCTCTATCTCTTTCTTTCTGCTTCTCTCTCTGTCTCTCTCTCTTTTCTTGACTCCTTCTTTGTCTCTCTGTCTCTTCCTCTTTGTCTTTTCCTCTCTCTCTCTTTGCGTCTTTTTCTCTCAGTTTCTTTCCTCTCTTTCTCTCTGCTGGTCTTTCCTTGCCTCTGCCAGCCGCTTATACTGCTGTTTTCTTAACTACTGTGGGGAGTAAGGGGGTCTAAAACCAGCTGTAACTAAGTGTCTGTGTATGGAAACTGGTCTGGGTGCCCTGGCTTACAGGTTACCTTGTGCCATACCTTTGAAACAAGGGACCTGTCCAGGATTCCTTCTGATGGCCAACCTACCTCTAATGCTGGCCAGTCTATGTCACACAAAGTTCTAAGTTTTCCTGGTGTCATAGTAACACCATAATCTCCCTTAAATCCTTTCTTTAAATTTTTCAACATAGTTCTTAGTGGGGTGGGCTTATTTGTGCCTGGCCTATGCTTCTTCAAGATAAAACACCATGTTCACACCACACGCACACCACAAAACAAAGTACAGGTAAAAAGGGCACACACACACTTTTGCAGTTTACACCAAATCAAAACGAACCAAAATCAGAGTATCCAGAAATTCAAGCCAGGTCAAAACCAAAACCAAAGTATCAAGCAATCCAAATCAAGTCAAAAACAAAGACTAAAGTGCCGGCACAGGCACACCATGGGTGATCAGGCCACACTTCCACTCAAACAGAGTAGGCAAGTTCCTAGGACCAGTCCTGTCAAGCAATTCAAACTAAGTCAAAACCAAAACTAAAGTGCTGATAAAGGCACCCCGTGGATGATCAGGCCAAGCTTCTACTCAAATGAAGTGGGAAAGTTCCTAAGACCAGTCCTGTCAAGCAATTCAAACCAAGTCAAAACCAAAATCAAAACCAAAGTGCTGATAAAGGCACGCCATGGGTGGTCAGGCCACGCTTCCAATCAAATGGAGTGGGCAAGTTCTAAAGACTACTCTTACCAAGTTTTAGATGTCCGGACTCCAACTGCCAGTTCCTTCCCGGTGTTCAACCACTGCATTGATCCTCCATGGGGGCCTGTGACACCCTGCTCTGGCGAGGCGTGCCACCAGGGCAAATGCCTACCCGGGAGCACTCTCAGGATCCTCGTTGCTCCGGCTGGTTAGAGTCCCCCGCAGGGATGTTCCACAGGGCAGGCTAAAGCCGCCTAAGGAGGTGCCTCAACCATCCGTTAATCACCTCACTTCCCAGTCAGGGAACTGAGAAATGTAGCAAGATGAGCCACGGACAGAACCCCTCAGACACCAAGATAGTGAAGGGAGTGGCTTTAATCAGCTGGGAGCATGGGCAGGCTAGCATCTTAAAATCCGAGCTCGTCAGGTGCTCAACTTCTGTCTCTTTTAAGGGCTCAAAACTCTAAGGGGGTCCACATGAGAGGGTGATAATCAATTGAGCAAGCCAAGGTGTAAGTGACAGGGGCTGTGAGCACCAGTGGTCAGAGTGAAACAGAACAGAACGGGAAGTTTCAGAGTGTCCTTCCATACAATGTCTGGAATCTATAGATGACATCAGTTGCTAGATCAGGGGTCGAATTTTAACTATCAGGCTTAGGTCAGGCAGGTCCATGCCTGGTTTCGAGTCTGGTTCCTTAGGTGCCAGGCTACCTCCATTTAGTTTTGCTTCTCTTTTCTGAGTTTAAAACAATATAAAACAGTATGAGAAGGTCTCTCTCTTCCCTCCTTGTTATGTTTGGATATGTTTAGATTTAAAAAATACCTGTCATTGTGATATAATTGCCTATGGTATTCAGTACAGTAATATGCCGTACAGGTTTGCAGCCTAGGAGCCATAGGCTATACCTTATCACCTAAGTATATGTACACTAGACCATCTAGGTTTGTGTAAGTACACTCTATAATGCTCACAGTGATAAAATTGCCTAATGATACATTTCTCAGGACAAATCCTGGTTGTTAAGCAGTGCATGACTGTAGTTGGGTCCTGTTTTTTATCCATTCTGCTAATCTCCGTCTTTTGATTGGAAAGTTTAATTCATTTATGTTTAAAGTAATTACTGATAAGGAGGAACTTGCTTCTGTCATTTTGCTATTTGTTTTCTATATGCTTTATAGCTTTTTGTATTTCATTTCCTGCAATACTGTCTTCATTTTGTTGAGTTGATTGTTTCTAGTGAAACATTTACATTCCTTTCTCATATTTTTATGTGTATATTCTATATATACTTTCTTTGTGGTTACATTGGGGAATACAGTAAACATTCTAAAGTTATAATAATCTTATTTTAATTTATACCAGCTTAACTTCAATAAAATATTGAAGTTATGGTCCTTTAGAGCTGCTTTAGAGCTGGGCCTACTCTTTTTGTAGTTGTCAATATTATGAATTTATATCTTTATAAATGGTACACCGTAAGTGTTCATAAAACATAAACAGATAAAATTGGAAAAGTTATTTTAAAGTTGGGTAATCTCCCTGTCATAACTCTGAAAGTACTGAAGTTCACTATTAAGAATTCTTGCTTGGTAATTAAACCATGGATTCAGTCTACATCTGTGTTGACTATAAAGATACATAGTATTTGAAAATAATAGATAAGCCCTCACACATAGATTAAGATTCATTTTCATTTCTATTGATTTTAAACTTCAGAAAACAGAAATTTATGCATAAATTATAGTGCATTTTATGATATATGTATACAGAGTTTCTAAAAGTTACAATTTTTGATGAAAACACTGTATAACTATTCATATTTTAATTCTATAATAACTGAAAACAGTATTAAATTACCTTTGTATCACAGACCCAAATTATTGACTACATGAAGCTTCCACTACTTTCAGCACATTTTTGGGAAATTACTTTCCTCATGAAGAATTCAATAGGGAAAAAAAATCCATAAATTAGAATCACCATGCTTATAGTGTTTTGAGTTTTTTGAAAAAAATGTATTTGTAAAGAAAGTTATTTAGCTTAGAAAGTAGTACTTAGGAAGTATTGACAGTATGTGTATGACTTCTTGAAAAATAATCAGCATGCAGAAACTATTATTTTCACTAAAATCTGTGTATTCCATGCGTTTGTCAGCCACCTTTGCAGTTATATTAGTCATACGATTGAGTTCTGGCCAATGGGATGTGGGTAAAAGTATGCCATGCTCTCTTTATTTGTGAATTAAATGTAGAAAAACTCCAGCAGAGGATCCTAGTCTTGGGTCTTTTACCATCAAGTCAGGAAAAATAAATCATGCTTTTTATTCAGAGAGAGGGGATTTAATATCAGAACACTGATTACACAAGTGTGTAATCACTGAAGATGAAGAAGCACAAAGTTACTTTTTAGTTCTGAGATAATAGCAGGAAATAGCTACTACGCTAGGGCTGGGTGTAACAGAGAGCTTATTCAGTGGTCTCCAAAACCCCCACTTCCTGACACTCATGTCCTGCATTCATACATGACCCTCCCCTAAGGATAGGCTGGACCTAATGAAGCTTCTAATGAACAGAACTAAGCAGACATAATAAGAGGTCAGTTTAAATATTAGGATATAAAAATACTATGGTTTCTGTCTTGGCACGTTCTCTTTCACTCGTTGTTGGATTACTTACCCTGGGGAAAGCCAGCTGACATGTTACAAAGCAGTCTAGCAGGGAGAGAGGCTCATGTGACAAGGAACTAAAGCCTGCCAACAACCATGTGAGAGAGCTTTGAAGCTGATTTCTCCTCTACCAGTCAAGCCTTCAG
This sequence comes from Colobus angolensis palliatus, assembly GCF_000951035.1. Classification (NCBI taxonomy): domain Eukaryota; kingdom Metazoa; phylum Chordata; class Mammalia; order Primates; family Cercopithecidae; genus Colobus; species Colobus angolensis. Next base: position 3,849,152 of record NW_012115466.1, read on the forward strand.
ATGAGTCCACAGCCTCTGCCAACAATTCTAATACAGCTGCATAAGAAATTTTGAACCAGAGGCGTCCATCTAAGCTATGTCTACATTCCCAACCCTCAGAAACTAAAATAATAAACATTTGCTTTAAGACACTAAATTTTGGGTAATTTGTTATGCCCCAATAATAACAAATACATCAGGGAAACAAAAGGGAACAGGTGGGTTACAAAAACCTAGGAACTCAGAAAATAATTAATCATAAATTATTTGGTCAGTCCTCTGAGAAAGGGCTATACATATTGTCACCGTTAAAGGTGGTATAGATCCCCTTCCTATTATAGATACGATGTAGACGCTGCGGACATTCCACACACCACATAAACTTGAGAAAACGTTTATTACTTACACAGCGACTCCTAAGGCAATAAGAACAGGCTGTTATGCTCAGGGTTAGGGTCCAGCCCCAGCTGAGGTCAAAGGGGTGTGGGTAGATGTGGGGCATGGAGCTGGAAGAACACTCCAGAGACAGCAGGTAAATGAGACATGGCTTCATTCAGCAGCTTTCTCATCAGCAGCTCTCTTACACTGTCCTCTCTGTCATGGCTGCTTGAGCCAGCCGCTCCCACGCACAGCTGCACAGCTGGCTTTCCCTTGCCTTCAGGGTCAGCAGCTTAACTCTTTCTCTCTCTGGGCACAAGTGAGCTGAGCTGTATCCTGGCTTCCCCTTGGTTGTCTGCAAGACAGACAGCTCTCACTCTCTCTTTCTCTGGACACAAGTGCACCCCATACAGTGTCAGCAGGGCAATTATACCTTTTACAGACAATAGTGGCTTAGAGCTAAGTGATGGCCTTCCCATGTTATGGCTACACGGCTGTGATAACAAGTGGAGTTATACACCTGTGCTCTAAACTTGCAGAGTCACTCTGGATGTTTATCTCGGCCTGTTCTTTACCAAAGCACCATGATCCTTACACAGGCACAAGCAGGTTCATGCTGATGTAAGTCAGGTAGAAGGAATGGGTTAAACCATAATGATGGCTAGGGAGTGGGAATGGGGAAAAGTTCCTATCCATAGGCTGGCTACTTGCAAGGTTTGCATTTTCCACCCATGCCAAAGGAGGAGGCACACACAGGTTTTCTTATCAGCATGTTTAGATGTGGGGCCAAATGGGAAGGGGGAGGTGAGGCTAAAATAAGTTAAAAGTCAAATATAAAAAAATGAAGTCCGACTCTATTACAGGGTGTCTCCTAGCTACTTTCTGTACTTCAGGAGTGCAGAGGAGAGACCCTAGGGGATGGTGCTGTGACCTCTTAACGTAGAACACAGTTGGCTGCAACTGATCCCTCTGAGAGAATGTATGACCAGTTCTGAGAATAGTAAAAGACAATTAAGATGGAATCTAACTGCTTCTGCTCAAACCATACTGACAGGAAAAAAGGAAGTCCTTCTTTTCTTTTCCACCTTCCAAAATCCCTTTAGTGACAACCACCTATTAGCAGAAATTAGTAGATGTCTCAGAAATGTACACCTGTGCTCCAGGTATACACTAGCACTACAGAAAACACTATGGAAGCATAGATTTGGAGCAAAGTCAATGGGCAAAAAACCTGTACACTCTTTACCTCTGTAATTTCAGCATCTATGCACATCTTCCTTCCTTCCTTCCTTCCTTTCTTCCTTTTTCTTTTTTCTTTTCTTTTCTTTTTTTTTTTTTTTTTTTTCTGAGATAAGGTCTCTTTTTGTCGCCCAGGCTGGAGTGCAGTGGCACAATCTCAGCTCACTGCAACCTCCACCTCCCAGGTTCAAGCAGTTCTCCTTCCTCAGCCACCCTAGTAGCTAAGATACAGGTGCGCACCACCACACCCAGCTAATTTTTGCATTTTAGTAGAGACGGGGTTTCACCATATTGTCCAGGCTGGTTTTGAACTCCTGACCTCAGGTGATCCACCTGCCTCAGCCTCACAAAGTACTGGGATTACAGGCATGAGCCGCCATTCCCAACCCTCCTTTCTTATTTTTTAACTTCTTTAGCAACAGTCTCATGATTCTGCATTTATTCAGACAAAAATACTTTCACCCTTTCCTCAAAAAGGGGAAATACAGATAAAAATGTTAACATCACCCTCTTGATCTATCAGTTAGCTCAGTCCCTCTACTGGTTCAGTCATAACTACCTCAGATACTCTATAACTGAGCCACAAAGTAAAAATGCTAATCATCACCACTAATCCTTATCTAAATTAATGGCATACAGAAGAAAGAGGGAAAATACTATGTGCAAAGTTACTAGTCCTTGTTTCTGTAACTAGTCAGAAGAATTTTTTTTTCTTTTTTCTTTTTTTCTTTTTGAGATGGAATCTTACTCACTCTGTGGCTCAGGCTGGAGTACAGTGGTGCCCTCTCGGCTCATTACAGCCTCCGCCTCCCTGGTTCCAGTGATTCTCCTGCCTCAGCCTCCCAGGTAGCTGAGATTACAGGCACATGTCACCATGCCTAGCTAATTTTTATATTTTCAGTAAAGATGGGGATTCACCATGTTGGCCAGACTGGTCTCAAACTGCTGACGTCAGGTGATCCACCCACCTTGGCCTCACAAAGTGCTGGGATTACAGGCATGAGCCACTGTGCCCAGCCAAGAAATGTGATAATTGTAACTTTTCCCACTATCCACGACATGTTCCGTTGACCTCAGCCAGTGTCTCTGCTGGTCGTAGTTATTAACCTGGTAGAGTAACATCAAATATTTATTTCGGAAGATCTAATGACTCAGTCATTTTGTCTTTATTGGACTTCTGTTGTTTTTCCTTAATTTTTACTGTTGAATACATATATACTAAAAGGTAACTCAGAGAGTCCACTTGTTATCCTCTCTGTGCCCATTATGTAGCAGGAACCTAATTTTTCCCTGAAAATCAGAGTCAATCACTTCAGCCAATAAAGTATCCCCTTCTTTGACAGTTAATTCATTAAAAATTTATGAAAAACCCAACATAGCTATCTGGTAGTCTCAACATCCAATTTGATGGAACAGGGGTTGTGTCTCCTGGTGGAATTATTCCTAGTTCCTTTGGGAACTGAGGTTGCTAAGTTAGCAGAGTCGAAAGTTTCAGGGATGGAAACTAACTTTTGTAAATGGATAATTAGATTTAACAGTAAGGGAAGCCACTTTTATTTCTGCCTCTTGACTCTCTGAGCCATGAATTCTGGCTGTGGCAGAAATAGCACGGTATGTGTTCAAAACATATATTGTATGCTATAGCAGATAATCTAAGTCAGTGGCATAGGCAGGAAGACCTATGACATAGGGGGAAACACTGTTTTTGTCATAAAACAGTGTTGAGTGGGACTTCAAGGTAATAAATTTTGGCATGTTGGAAGTCTATGAATGGTGGTGCTGGCCAAAGCATTGCTGACAAGTATAGCAAATTCATATCCAGAACAACTGCATTTTTGTGAATTCAAATCGCTGACCTCTCTATGGAGGAGAAACTAGATAAGAAGAGCGTGGGTCCTTGAGTTCTTCCTTAGAGGTTAGACACTAGGAGAGCCACTGAACCCAGAACATCTGTTCTGGACTTTGTGTATGAGAAATAAATGTTTATTACTTTAAGCCACTGAGATTTTGGTGCTGTTTATAACAGCTGTTAGCCTAGTCTGACTATTTCAAGCAGGAAATTTAAAATTTCCCTTCAATACAAAATTAAAGAACTCTGAAGATCTATGAAAGTGTTAAAGACTTAACAGTTTTATACACAAAATTTTCATTTATTTAATGTAATATTTAAAATACACATATTTCCATATTAGATCTATGCATTGAATGTTGTTTTTTAAATTTATTTACTTTTTAAAATAGAGATAAGGTCTCACTGTGTTGCCCAGGCCGATCTTGATCCTGGGCTCAAGCAATCCTCCCATCTCTATCTCCCAAAGTGCTGGGATTATAGACAATAACTACCATCATGCCTGACCAAATTTTGTATGTTCATTCAGAAATGAACTTCCATGTCTGAAATAATGAGGCTAATTTAAAATTTTTGTTACTACAATTACTGTTGGTATGATTGATTGATACATGTATTTTTAAATTTCAAGTAGCTCAAAGAATATCTCCCTCTCTGCCCAAAAGACGTTTGATTTTTTAAAATTAGAGAACTATTCATGAAATCAAAATCTTAATTACTTAAAAAATTAAAAGTGAAGGGTTTTTTTTGCCTCCATTCCTCATTTTTTTCTTATGTGGGGTATAATTTTCTTCTTTCCCCCTTGTGTTTCTGATCTTCCTAAATGGTTTATTTGCTAAAAGAGTGAACTGTATGATTGCCAGTTTTCTTTTTCATCATGTTACAAAGCTTTTAAAATATGATCACATCTTGAAAATCTATTTTTTACAAAAATTACTGATACAAGGCCAGACTATAAGGTGGAAAAGAGACTTGAGAATTTCTCTCTCCCTGCTGTGTCAATATACCAAATGAACCGGGAAAAAGTATTAAATGGTATGTGCAGCCCAAGCTGTTGGGCTCTGGCTTACCATGAATATCCGTCAGGATTTTTCATACTAAAGAGTATCTTAAATAACTACAGCAAAGCATTCCTAAATATGATTTAGAATCCACTTTGATATCAAAATACAGTGATTGTCTAATGATTAAAAAGAAAGATGACTACTAGAATGCAGAATGGTTTTAATGACTGCCTTAGTCTGCTTTGTATGGATGTAACAGAATACCTGAGACTACGTAATTCATAAAGAAAATAAATTTATTTGTTACAGCTCTGGAATCTGGGAAGTCCAAAGCTGAGGGGCCACATGTGATCAGCTTCTGGTGAGGACCTCATGCTGTATCATACCATGGCGGGAGGCATCACAGAGCAGGAGGGGCACGTGAGAGAGAACCAAACTGGGTTTTATATAGACCCACTTCTGTAATACTACATTAATCTAGTAAACCATTAATCCACTTATGGGACCAGAGTCCTCATGACCTAATCACTTATTTTAAAAATTTATATATTTTTTATTTATATATATGTATTTATTTTTGAGATGCAGTTTCACTCTTGTTGCCCAAGATGGAGTGCATCCATGATCTCAGCTCACTGCAACCTCCGCCTTCTGGGTTCGAGTGATTCTCCTGCCTCAGCCTCCCAAGTAGCTAGGATTACAGGTGCCCAGCAAATTTTTTGTATTTTTATTAGAGACAGGGTTTCACCTTGTTGTCTAGGCTAGTCTCGAACTCCTGACCTCAGGTGATCCACCTGCCTCAGCCTCCCAAAGTACTGGGATTACAGATGTGAGCCACCGTGCCCAGCTCCCAATCACTTCTTAAAGGCAGTACCTCTTAATACTTTTACACTGGGGATTAAGCTTCAACATGAGTTTCAGAAGGGACAAACATTCAAACCATAGAAATCATGTATTAAGCCTTGTATAGACAAAGGCAAAATAATCCATCCCAAATATTACATAATTTTTTTCAACTTTCTTTATATAGTGTATATGTTTGAGGTTTCTTCAGTTCACCAATTTCATGATTTTCTACATTAAGTATAAAATTGTATCTATTAATATAACTTTCATCTCTTCCATCCTGACACTCTAGTCTGTGTAATGTATATCTGTTACATTTCTTTTACTCTGCAATATGTCCTCGCCTTTGGGGAAATGGTTTTCTTTACCCCATATGAATGTACTAGGACTATCTAGAAAAGGGCCCTACTCTCCGTCACCACAGAGGCAAATTCATGATCTCAAAGCCCCAATACTATATATATACACACACACATATAAAGTCTGTGTGTATGTATATGTGTGTGTATGTATGTGTGTGTGTATATATACATACATACATATATATATTTTAGACAGTCTTGCTCTGTCGCCCAGGCTGGAGTGCAGTGGCACAATCTCGGCTCCCTGCCACCTCCACCTCCCAGGTTCTACCCATTCTCCTGTGTCCACCTCCTGAGTAGCTGGGATTATAGGCTTCTGTCACTATGCCGAGCTAATTTTTGTATTTTTAGTGGAGACGGGGTTTTACCATGTTGACCAGGCTGGTCTTGAACTGTGACCTCAGGTGATCCACCTTCCTCAGCCTCCCAAAATACTGGGATTACAGGCGTGAGCCACCGCATCCAGCCCCAATACCATATTTAGGGGAAAGAGAGTTGCAATTATTTATAATGCTGTACAGGCTCTAGGCCTAGAGCTGCTGACAGCCAGGTTCCTCACTTCATGAGGAGTCTCTTGAGGAGAGCAGAGCGAAGACAGAAAATGTTCCCATGACACAGTATTAGCTGCCACCTGTGTCTATACCCTTAGACCTCTCAGGTAAGTGAATCATATACATCCTGGTTTTCTTAAGTGCATTTCTGTCTTTTACAACCAAAAGTTCTGAAGTTAGAGCCCTCATGTACCACCTTTCACACTTATCTTGATGAAATGTCTTTTAAATTAATTTTATAATATTAAAAAAATATGATGAAGGAATCACAAAAATAAATGTAGCAATTAGTGAAAGAAAAAAAAAAAAACATGCACAACGTCTTTATACAAGTCTAAGATAAAAAGTATTTTCATTAATCCCAAAATAGGAAAGGGTGAGGCCAAGTTCTTGTTTGGTATTACAAAGCAATGTTGGCTGTGCTTACCCATACTGGGTATCATAGCTTTTAGGCCCTTACAGTGTACAGAGCACTGATTTCTAATCCAGTACCACATAACTCATTCTAGCCTTTCTCCCCTGCCTGTCTTCTGTCACCTCCCAGTCCAGCACTCCAACCTGCTCTGGGTACAGCATTCCCAGGCTATTTTCTGTAAGCCTCCCTCCCTTATTGATTATGGTGTTTTCCCCTAACCGTTGCCCTCCAGGTGAGACAGTCAGGATGGATAGGACTGGATTGGGTAAGAGCTGCCCTTTGTCATGGAGAAAATTCTGGGAGGGCTTCACAATGAATACTCTGTTTCTTTCTCCCTGGCAATTCCATGAGGGGTCTTTCTCAGAGACCTCCTCTAAGAATCTGGTGGTTTTCCTGAGGAAAAATCCAAGTATGTAAGGGGCTGTCTTATACTATTTCTCTTGAAAGCCCTTCACTGTTATACCAGCATGCACTAAGCCTCCAGCAATTCGCTAAAAATGTTATGTAAGTATTTTTACTCCTGCTTTGGAGTCCAGTGGTTTCTGCTTCAGAGAAACAGATCTTGGTGGCTTTATGTCTCTGGATGTACCTGACTCTAAAGTTTACAAGGTGATGTTTTGCCTTGTGCCCTCTTCCATTCTCTGATGGGTCTAACTTCTTAAGTCACATTAAAAAATTTTATTTTTCAAGATGGCCGAATAGGAACAGCTGCAGTCTCCAACTCCCAGCGCGAAGGACACAGAAGACCGGTGATTTCTGCATTTTGAACTGAG